>NC_056730.1:3781265-3841265 GCF_019279795.1 Protopterus annectens
ATATATATATATATATATATATATATATATATATATATATATATATATATAATTACCAGGGGTGGGAGGTGCAACCCCTCATGGGCAGCGAATTCAGGCAAGTGTATGTTCGACATTACAAGTGTATTCCATATAAATATGTATATGTATTTATATCTATATGTAGACAGATAAATCTAGATATACAGACACACTCACCCACAAATATATATAGATATAGATCTGGATGTTATATGAATTATCCATCCATCCATGCACAGCCCCATTTTCCCATTTTTACACATGGGGTCAAGGTTTCGCTCAAACAGTGACAATCATCTAATCTCAGGGTTTACACTGTAGGGTGGCAAGCCCTGCCACAGATGTTACATGATTTATCTTTGCACACATTTCATTGCATGCTGAAATGCTAGGGTTTTTTGTCAGTGGTACAATTGGTTAAATTATTTACTGTTAAATGTCATCAGATTGACCATTACATAATTCAGGTGGTTTTCTCCTTTATCTGAAGTTGTGCAATCCTGCAATTAGTATATTTAATTTCTGGGAATGTAACAACCTGTGTGTTTATATCTGTGCTAACTTTTTTGATGACTTCAGTGGCAACAAATGGTAATCAGTGATGTGCTTGCTTGATGTTTGGTGTTTCAAACATGTTTTATATATATATATATATATATATATATATATATATATATATATATATATATATATATATATATATGCACACAGACACACACACATATATATATATATATATATATATATATATATATATATATTTTTTTTTTTTTTACTGTACATCCAAAGAGCATTGGAGATACTGATATATAGAAAAACATAGGTTTATTGTGCATATCCAGTCAAGAATTGAAAATAAAAGCAGTTTTTGACTTCCCAATCACAAAATGAAATAAAACGAACAAACTGCTTTAGGTTAGAATTCCACAGAACAGTACCTTTCTGTTTTTCTTTTCACAGTCCACAGATCACTTGCTGTAAATATGCTTTTGCAGGGCGTTCATACTATAGGATTCAACCAGGACTCAGCTCCAGTGCCCTCTACAAGGTATTCAGTTTGATGTACTCCACAAGTTAGCTCAGACTGGGTATTGTACTCCATACTTCTAGAATTTTCCTTCCAGGTAATCTGCAGATGAGGGTCTTACTTCCTTGGGGATGATTATAGAAATGAGTACAGCACTCAATGACTTCTGCACTGGCACTAAATAAATCCAGTTTTATATTTGCCTTTGATTCCTTATTCTTAAGTACAATTTGATTAACTGGAACATGAGCAAGAGCGGTAAACAAGAATGAGATCATCTTGAATACAGATGAATTTTGACACCATTGGCAGAAATAGCCCCATCTCTCCTCCCTAATATCCCTTTACACCCCCCTCCCACACTCTATGCAACTCAGACCAGCACCTACTTGACACCTACAAACCCAACAAAAATATTGGCAAACTTATTTGCAAAAGCAGTGTGTCCCAGGCTTGGAACAAGCTCCCTCCAATATCCGAACCATTACCACCACAATTTTTTTTAAATCCGAACTCAAAAATTTCCTCCTAAATGCCAGCACGTGCCATTGCCAAAATCTTATGTAATCCCACCCCACTTATACCACTTTGCTATCTCTCATATTCCTACCTAAACTGTCTTCATTGACTCCTTTCTGAAACGTATGTCTCTCAATCCACTTCTTCCAATAATTTCTTGTGCTCTGAATACAGCAGCAATACCAACTATATTTGTCTGTCACCTACTTACATCTTCTTACATAATTCCAAGCTAATTCTAATGTGTAACCTCAATTGTGTATACTCATTTGTAGTTTCTGCCTGTAACTGCTACAGAACATTTTTCTAAGCCTGTAATTTATTTTACATTCTAGTCTGTTCCAAAATGTGTATTTCCTGCAATGTATAATGTTTTCTCCTTGGATCTCCACTGAAAATGGGCCACTGGCTCAGCTGGACTAACCCATTTAACAAATGACAAATAAATAAATAAATAAATATGATCTGGTCTTTGCAGGAATGCCTGATGTCTTACAGCTGTTCAAATATTTGCATTATTTATGTATACATTCACACTGTATGAAACGAAGCTGAATTTTGACTTAATTTATGTATCAGTCTTCTCTTATAGGCTTTGTAATAACTTTTAACTGCAACTGTATAATGTCAGTGTGGAGCTTTTCTCCCCAAACCTCTGGTGAAAAGGGGATATTGTCTTTGTCAGACTTTCCCGGTAAACAAATGTCAAATAAAATAAAATTAAATTATGTCAGTATACCGTTTCACTAGCATTGATTTTCTGTGGCTGACAGTGGATTTCAAACACATTGGTAAGAACCACACATTCTGCAGAGTATCTCAATATAAATGTGTTGTAATGATGTAATAGTGATGTAAACATGATCCTCTAGTACCATGTTATCTCACTTTACACATTTTACTTGGAACCGCCTTCTAAACATGTGTTCTGCCTTTAGGGAAATATAAACCACATAATGCCTTACATCCGAAATTGGTACAATAAATTTTTGAATTGTTTTATAAATAGCATGTTTCACTACTTCCAGTTGTTATTAAAAGATCATTATCTAATGGAACTGCATCTCCGATTTTCTTTTATTTTTCCCTCATCCAGTCTTTTGGCATTATTTTCTTCCATGGAATGTAGTCATTTAGAACTCCGGCAGTAGACTTGTCACTGTCATTCATACCATATAGTTTTACATACCATATAGTTTTAAATGTAAAAACATGCCTTTATTTTACAGAGATTATTATTGATAAATCTACTTAGGTATAACATTTCATTGTCCTCATTTGCAGAAGCAGGCAGCAAGCTGCAGCGGACAAGGTGACTTTGTAGAACTACTGGGCGGCAATGGGCTGGACCCTTCAAAAATGCATGCTGTGGCTGATTTATGCTACTCTTTTAATAGTCCAGGTAAAGGTCTGTGTTTCTATAACACTAGTGAAAAAAATGTAAATTATGCAATATCAGATGTTTTTCTTTATGATCTCTTCTTTTACTGATCTTTTTTCATCAGTTACATGTTAAACAGTCATTTGTCAGTCATAAAGCATGTTTTTCTTTCTGTGAAATACTGTGTAGTATGTCTGGCAAGAACTTCATTGCAGTTATATAGAAATGATTTTATATGGAGATTTTAAAAACAATTAGCATTACATTCAAGAGCAAATGTTGTTAAAGCACCATAACAGCTGAAGTTATACCATAGTATTAATCAAAATCAAGAAATGCAGATTTTCAGGTGATCGTATACTTTCGGACAAACCTTTGCTGTTCTTGCAGGTGTGGTCAGTGCTGACTTGACTGATATCCCATTTGGAATATCATTTAAGGGTGGTGGTTTTGTAGATAATTATCACTATTGAAGTGATACCCTGACCTCATGTGCAAAAATTAGAAAAGGCGTTGAGGATGAATGGATAGATGGATTCTAATTCTGCGAACTGTAAAAAAGATTAAAGTAAAACATTTGAAACTCTAATATCTGGTATTACTGGCTAGATGAGAGTGAAAAATGACTACACACACATCAAGCAAGGGGACTACAGCCCCCGTGCACTCCCTGCTATGCAATTAATGTGTCACTGCCTTATAGTCTTAGGTTGTGAGGGCCTGGGAGGTGTGCGGGAGGTGTGGAAGCTCCCCATAGACATTAAAATGTGTATGTTTTTAATGTCTCATCTTCATAAAAACAACCTGTTTATCATAAACATTCTTTTCTTGAAAACTAATTACAATGTCGGTCATGACACACTGGAGGGGGGGGGCTTGCTACTGTGCACCCTTCTGTGTCCTAATATAAACAATCGCCAGTTTTCCAATTACTTACTTTAACATGATATGAAGAGCATTTATCTCTGAAGGCTGACTACTGGTGTGAAAAGCATGTATGAAATAGTGCATAGCTGCTCAAAATTGCTCACTGGTGAATTGAATTTCCTTTAAGGAGTAGTCTCCCTTTCCACTAAGAGACAGTGTAGTCAGAGGTTCTTTAAGTTCAATAAAGAACATTGCCTCAAACTGAAAACAGACATTATTTCAAATGCCTCTCGAAAATGTGTTTTGTTTCAAATGGCAATCAAAATATCTGCTATTCAGCTGGTCCATTATACAGCTTTTATTTTTCCTTATTGTCTAAGATGATTTCACATAATGAATATTTCTCCATTCAGACTGCATAAAAAGGTATGATGATATCTACAATGAGCTGAAGAAAATGTATGTCTAGGATGACAAGGTTTAAGTTGTCACAGTTTGTCAGTTAGTAAGTCATGTTTATAAAAGGGCAAGGTGATGCTAAGAAATATTTGGAAGCATTCAATACATGCATCCCAAGCTGATAGCTTACTGCTTATTATTACACTATACCGTGACCGAAAGCAAGTAACTTTTTCATGTTATGTGACAAAATGCTTTGGTGAAAAAATGATTGCTGTTTTTGGAAGACTGGCGTTAGCCATATTTACTATTACAATTTAATAAACACAGCATGTGGAAGTTTTTAGGCTTTAGATTATAGTAATGCATACTACAAAACTTAGAAGGCATGCAGCTAATTCAAATGTGTACCACTTTTCGTTTATTTTAAACGTTTTTTTTTTTCAAAATGGTTTCCCTTATTTCACTTGCACATCATCTCACTGCAAATAATGAATTTAGTCAATGTATACAGAATCATAACATCACTGGATTGTTACTGTAACTGTTCATTAGCTGGGGCCACATACAAATCTTGAAAATTAGTGAAGTCATGGAACCACGATGAATTGCCGTGTGAACTATGTAACACAGGCACACAAAAGTGAGGTGTGGTGCATAAACTGCTTTTGTTCATGTTTAAAGCTCAAACGGTGAGCATTTATATTTGATCACAAGAACGTATGTCCATAAAGCTCTAAAGGATGATCCATAGGATGAGTGACATGACAGATCCTCTGACGGAGCATTAATGAAGAGAATCAGACGTGTGACATGATGGCGGATAATTCCTTTTTTCAAATTTGAAAAAAAAAACAACATATAAATGGTCTGCCTGGTATTGATTTCCTAATATGAATATTTGAAAAACGAGGGTCTTTACATGAAGAATGGCAGATTATCTCCCTCTCCCATCTCTAACACCGTCAGCAGTAATTTGCACATTATGGATAAAATAACTTAAAGGATGCCTTTCTTTTTATGTCTGCTTTTGCTAATATTGTGCAGAAAGTACTTTATAATGTCGCTAAAAATTATGATAAAGAAAAAACGTTTTGACTTATTGTACTTGATTCAGATCTGGAAGCGTCTATCCTCTAATATTCATCGAACTGATGCACCAGACTTGCTTAAGGAAAAAATATCAGTGTCCTCATAATTTAGCTGTCTCTCTCTAAAACTTGTGTGTAACTCCAAGGGCATTAAGTGGTTTCTATTATTTAGTGCACATAAGTGTAAGACAGCTAAATCAAATCTACAATTCAACTTCTTTCTACGGCTTCTTGATGATAACTCTAGCAGGTGAGATCATTGTCACCAACCCCCTTTCTAGCATTTTTCTACATGGGATTGCTGTGTTGTGTCAGCTGTCATCACTATTAATTCAACACCACTCTTCCACCTTCTGTAACAGTCATGCCTGACTGTTGCAGGTCTTCTCTCACACAAACCATCCACATCTTTGCTTGATGCCCTCATTTCCTTTTGAGTTGTTCCTTTCTGTCCCAAATCGTCTTCACCAGATTACCTTCTTTTCTGCACAAGTGCTAGAATCACCATCTTTTGTTGTCTTTCACCTTCTCTAGAACTGGGGCTACTTTGACTTCTACTCTGATGGTCCTATTTCTTTGTACCAGAGTGTTCACCCTTCCACCTTTCTCAGGCACTTCATCTCCAGTCACCTTAAGCTTCCTCAACTGCTCTGCCTTTACAGCCCAGGTTTATATACCATACAGTAGTACTACTTGCACCTCAGTTTGACACCTTACTTTTCAGTTTCTTTGGCATTCTTACCCCTGATGCTCTGTGATAGTTGGCTGCAGACCTTCTGAGTCAAGCTTTGACCTCCCCATTCAGATTTCCCTGCTTCTCAACCACTTCTTGCAGATACTTGAAGCTATTAACCTGTTCAGCTATTTTCCCTTCTTTCTCAGCCCTCATCTACTTTTGATTTCCTGCATTTGCTGTCTTACAACTGTCTTATCTGTATTGATTTTCATTGCTTGTCACTTTGGTATTCCATTCCTTTGTCCTTTGCTGAAATTCTTTCTTCAGTCTGCCTGTAATGCCCATTGTCTGCCTACAGTAACTTTGCTGATCTTTCCCCAACAACCTGTTTGCTGATGTAGTCCATCAGCAGTATGAACAGGCTTGGTCCTGAACCTTGATGCATACCCACTCCCACTGGAATCCCCTTTGTTTGGCTGAGTACTGAGAGTATTTGAGTTAGTGGGTCCTTGTACACAGTCTGCATTAATTCAGTCAATGTTTCTGGGACTTCATACCATTGCAGGGCTAACCAAATCAGCTTTCTTGAGACCTTGTCATATGTTTTTTTTCTAAAACTAGGAATGCCTAGTTGGACTCTTTCCTCATCTCTAGCCTCTTCTCAACTATATGTCTCACTGCAAACATCCGGTCAGTTGCGCTACACCCTGATCTGAATCATTCTGAACTATTCATCTTACTTTCACTAGTCTGCATATTCATTTATCAATCACCCTCTCTAAAACTTTCATGCAGTGTGGCAGGAATTTGCTACCTCTGTACTGCTCACAGTTGTGGCTGTTCCTTTATTCTTGTACACTGACACTAATATGCTAACTCTCCAGTCATCTGGGAAATGCCTTTCTCTCCATACTGCTATGAGTACCCTCAGGAGCTATTTCTCTCCTACCTCATCCAACATCTTTTGTCATGCCTGCTGTGACCTCATCTGAGCATGTTGTTTTTCCTGAAACCATGTTTCGTAGTGCTGTTGTTATTTCTGCTAAGATGGACTCCTCCTCTTCTGAGATGATACAGCTTCTGTATGGTTTTCTTCAATTAGAAACTGCTGGAAGTACTATGTCCATCTGCCTTTGATGTCCTACCTTATGAAAGGTATCTGACTATCTTTATCTTTCTGTCTTTGCTTCGCAACCTGATAGAGTTTTTTAGTACAAGCTACTGAGTTACCTTCCAGAAGTTGGTAGAGTGCCTACTGAGTTACCTTCCAGAAGTTGGTAGAGTGCCTACTGAGTCACCTTCCACAAGTTGGTAGAGTGCCTACTGAGTCAACTTCCAGAAGTTGGTAGAGTGCCTACTGAGTCACCTTCCACAAGTTGGTAGAGTGCCTACTGAGTCACCTTCCAGAAGCTGGTACAGTGTCTCTGAAGCCTTGTTCTTTGGTACTCTCTTACCCCTTGTAAGCCAACCAGTATTCCTTCTTAGCCTGGTCCATCTTTTCTATCTCCCACTTTTTTCCTGCACTCCTTCCTCCTTTTGAAGACTTCCTGGACTTTTGCATTCCAGCACCAGCTTTCCTTATTCTAGTATCATTTCCATGCCTGGCTCGGCTTAATACCTGTTCTATAATCCTCACACATGCTGTTTTGAGGTGCTGACATTCTTCTTCAGTTTGTCTTCTTCTTGAGGTGCTAGAGCCCTGAGTAATTCCTTAAACATTGTGCTTTCTTTTCAGCCAGCTACCAGGTCTTCAGCCTAGTCTCTGTTGAACCCAGAGCCTTCTCTTCCTTACTAGGAGGAAGTCTACTAGAATTGCATGTATGCCACTCTTGTATGAGATCTTGTGACTTGTCATTGTTGAACCATATGTTGGCCAACATTTATTAGACAGAATTCTAGAATGGCCTCTTCTTCTTTATTCCTGTTACCCTGCCCAAATGCACCAGGCAGTCCTCCTACCCTAAGGTAAACCAAGTCCAGGTCTCAGAAAAATGCAAGCCGAAGAACCAGCTTGCGTTTTTCTGGGACCTGGACTTGGTTTACCTTACAAGTTTTTCGTTCTGTTTGGATAGTCCTCCTATCCTGTTCTGTCTGACATATGTGCATTCAGGTTTCATCATGCTGTCCTGCTTTATCTAATGGACGCAGTAACTGCTGCCTGAATGCACTCTTTTCCTCACTATCAAAACCCTGCTATGGAGCATAGGCTGAGTTTATGAATAGGGTCCTATAATTACACTGTGCCATGAGTCTGTCACTAATTCTGATGACATTCGTCACTGTCATCTGAAGCCTCTCCCTTGCTCAGTTCCCACACCATTTCTTGCCTGTTCTTCTCCTGAGTACTAGACTGTAGATCCCAAGCCAAGTGTCCTTGCTGCATTGTCCTTCCATCTTGTCTCCTGAATAAAGAGGATGTCCAGCCTCTTCCTTACCATCATGTCATACACTTCTAGGCTTCATCCTGTCACTGAACATACACTGAGTGTAGCATTTCTTAGTTGATTTTTGGCAGGTTGATTTGTTTTACATTCAGATTTCATCCAACAGTGCTATCCCAGGTAGCCCAAACTGGGCAACTGGACACCAGTGGTGTATTGACCCAGTGATGCTGGGCTTTATGGTAGCCATACACTGGCCAATAGGAGCACATACACCCCTCCCAACATTTGCATGGATCCCTGGTGTAGGTCATGTCCTCAACCCACTTAAAACCATCAAATACCCATGGTCATTAGGTGACATTAGTCAACATAAATTAATCAGCTCAAGTCATATTTTACAATGTCAAATGACTAGTTCTGGCACAGTGTGCAGTCTGCAATCTTTGTCCTGCTATTTTGAGGATATTGTGCACCACCGTAGATGCTCAAAGCAGTTAGTCTGTGCATCTCTTCCCTCTATTGTCACCATATAGCATCTATGCTGTTACCCACGACTCCATTCTTGGGTGAGTTTGCAGTAGAAACATGCAGCATATGAGAACCCCAGAGAGACACAGGGAAAGTCTGCAAACTCCATACAGGCATTGACTGGAGGTCAGGATCAGACCTTGTACCTTGTGCATGGGAAACAAAGATATTAAACATTACTCAAACTGGTTTTCAGAAACATGTGAGATTTTTCCTAAAATAGGTTTCTGTAACACCTACATTAGAGATTGTAGGACGCATACCCTTGGTATGTCCAGTGACTTGGAGATAGCATGTTTGTTAAGATCTAGGCCAAGAGTGTGTTGTATAACAACTGGGACTTCTCCATAAAGCCATCATTAATTGAAAACACTTCCAATTTGATGTACATATATGGCCATTCTAAGGAATCTCAGACTTTACAGAAGTATATGAACGGTATTGCAGCTTGCACTTTCTTCCTTTTGTTCTGACTGGCAGATATTTAACTATAGCCACCATTTTCTTTAATATATCTGTAGTGCCTGGAGTGTGGTGTTTATGCTTCAATATTTGGAAAAGGGTTAGTTAACTGCTAGAGTGGTACGAGACCTGACCTAAATACATTTTGAGTATCCCCTGCTTAAGTATTTAAGGTCAGGTCTTGGGCTAGGCAGAAAAATCTGCCAGTACTGATCAGCAAAAGACAGTAACAGAATAAAAGATTTGTTTTTGCCTGCTTTCCATTATGATAACATGTCCCTGACTTCCTGTTATAAAATTAGAAGGTTACTAGAATGACACGTTATGTGTTTGACTGCATGTTCTGAAGTATGCAGAGTCTGAAAGTTAAATGTATATCATTATTTAGTGACTTCAGTCCACTTTACGAACAAGCATATGATGCAAAAGTCTGGACATTTTGTGAAAATCTGGACAGTTTAGAAGCATGGAATGTAAGAGTAAACATAAGGGACTAAGTTACATTGCCTTTCTGACAGTGGTCATTAAGTGCTTTATGGCTTTGAAAGCTAGCAAAACACTTAAGCTTTTTTTTATTGTAACTAGTAGTACATGGAGCAGATAAGCTCCATGCACTACAAAGAATTATGACTAGATCGCCAATCCTAACCTACTATGCGTTTTCAAAATGGATGCCAAGATTCACCTCTAGTGCTTTCTGTCCAGGTGTATTTCTTGGCATCCACATCTGCACATAGCAAGTTAAGGATCACTGACCTGCTCATAATCCTCTCTATCTATCTATCTATCTATCTATCTATCTATCTATCTATCTATCTATCTATCTGTGGATTATGACAGTCAAGCCTTTAGAAGGCCAGTAGTTGGCAACCGAATCTTTGAGCCTAGCAATTATATTCTTTATCATGATTATATTGGCAGCCATTCATTTGATCTTATTGTTACTATGGAAGTATACACAACCATTTCAGGAATGTTTGGAGTTTTTTTCAAGAAAGAAGCTTGCAAACTAAGTAATTACAAGGGAGTGACAGTCTGAAATGCTCTCAATATGTCTAGGAGGGTTTATACATTTTGCTTTCAGATCTATACAGGAACATCAATTTCACAGGATTGTTTTCTATTTACTTGTGATAAATTATTTTTGGATAATTACCATCATTCATTTAATGTCAATTAAAGCAAAAGCTAGAACAACTTTCATTTATAAGCAATACAATTAGGTTTTTATTTTTTTTTCATTCCTTTTGCTTATTTGTAAATGCTCTTATGTTTGCCCTTTTCTGTCTTTAATACTATTGCTGCTTGTGGTTTATGCACCTCTGAAATGCAGTTTTGTAAATCTACACTTAGATACAATAGTACATACGTACATGGCTTTGGCATAGTAAGATTCTGACGTTTTAATGTTAGTTGTCAGATTGAGGCACAACACAATTAAGTTAGCTAGTTTATTAGTCAGAGTATTTCAATTAAGAACTGTAATTTAATGCATATTTATTTAGTACAGTTTAGGGAGTACTTGTAATTTAATTTGCTTAGTTTGCCTATATTTTAATGATGACATGCTCCTAATAAGTGTCAGGACATCTCATTTGCAGAGAAAAATAAGAAAGATCAGTCATGTTATCATAATGCCAATAAGACGTACACAGCAAAAAAGTAATACATAATGTATAGAATTTGAATATCTGTCTTGAACCTCAGTAGCTTAAGTCTTAATGGCAACATCATATAAATGGAGGAGACATTGATAATGTCAGATATATCAGATTTGATCCTTCTGTCGTGTGTGTGTGTGTGTGTGTGTGTGTGTGTGTGTGTGTGTGTGTGTGTGTGTGTGTGTGTGTGTGTGTGTGTGTGTGTGTGTGTGTGTGTGTGTGTGTGAGTTTTTATTTATATGTGTGTGTGTTCATGTGTGCATGTGTGGGTGCATATGTGTGTGGTTATTTGTATGTGTGTGCATGTTTGTGTGTGTCTGTCTGTGTGCATGTGTGTGCGTGTGCGTGCGTGTGTGCGTGTGTGCATGCGTGTGTACGTGTGTGTGTGTGTGTGTGTGTGTGTGTGTGTGTGTGTGTGTGTGTGTGTGCGTGTGAGCATGTCTTTCCTGCCAAACTGCATAATCTCATTGACTTAAAAGAGTAAGTAAAGTTTCATCTGAATTACATTAATCCAGAAAGTGGGGGGGGGGTGTACTTCTTGGCTGACTTGTCTACTTTTACAAGCAGAACGTACTGTTTTATGAAGCATACTTAATGAAAAATGTGTTCAGGTTTGGTGATGATGATAACAATTTTGTTGTTGAGCATCATTGCATTTGCCAGTTTGCCAAAGTCTGATAAGCTTTAACTTTGTGAAGCAGATATTCCTATGTTCCATTTACAGCTTTGTAAAAGACTTGGAAAACAATCCTTTCTGAAACAGTGGAGCTTAAAATTGTTTAGGCATATGCAACTATCCTTTATTTTTATCAGCTTCTTCTAATGTTTCTCACAGATGATAAATCTGCAATCCCATAAAATGTTATTAAAAATGTATAACTGGATGTGAAATACTGTTGATTTCCAGTTAATCTTAAGACAGTTATCAGTGGAGGGCAAAACCTTTTTTCATCAGTGCCTTAATTTTAAAAATGGCACCAATAATGGTAATAAATTTTAATTGGAATAGTTTTAGTCACATGATTTCTTAAGCTGTATCATACTGCAAGACATAAATGTTAAAACCACTCATTTGGCTTATCTTGTTCTACTTTATGTAATTAATAGTGTTCTGTTAAAAATGCTTGAGGTTTAAAATGTACTCTTTGTCAGGTGGCTGCTGCAATATGTAGTTAACTGCTTACTGTGTAATGTTTGCATAATTTTCGGTCTTAGCAGTTCTAAAATATATTCCCAAAATGACAGCAAAGAAATCTCTGAGATGGTGAAATGGGCATGTGATTCAGAATAGAAATGTATAGGCTCACTTTTAAACAGCTTGTTAATGGAATTTTGGACCTCTGATTATTATGGAAATTGCAAAGGAAATGGTTGACCATGTTAGTAACAATAGTGGTCCTAGTTGATTCTCAATTGCATCTGTGACATCCTTCATTGTCTATATTATTTTTATTTATTTTGAGTATATCCAACATTTTTAAACATTCCACACATTAATTATGTACATATAATATAAAGATTACATAGATGAAAATTAGTATATTTTTGCATATTTAAAACGTCACCAAAAAGGGACAGAAAACAAAAGGAAAAACTCCTAAGGACTATAACTAAATTATCGTCCTTCCCTGTTAAATATTACTCATGTTCTAGAATGTAGTTGGCATTAATGATCTATAACTACTACTTGACAATCATCATCCCTTTTTTTCAATGCATCCATTCCTTATCAATTCCCCATCTGTTTTTCAAATCCCACAACTTCATCTATATCACCTCATTTAGCCCCCTCCATGGGCTGAATTCATAAAGATTACTAGAAAACATACATGATGTACACGTCTTGTGGTAACCTGTTGGAATTCAAAGACAGCCCTACTATGGTGTTTTTGCATGAAGAAGAGCATTGCCATGCTGGGTTGTCTCCATGGCCATGCTAGATGCTAATGAAACAATTCAGGGGAGAGGCATATGCTAATTAGAGGTTTAGTGGTAAGGTAGTGTTAGGAGGTGTGGGCTTGAATGTGTGTGAGTGTGTGTGTGTGTGTGTGTGTGTGTGTGTGTGTGTGTGTGTGTGTGTGTGTGTGTGTGTGTGTGTGTGTGTGTGTGTGTGTGTGTGTGTGTGTGTGTGGGGGGGCTTCATGTGTGAGTGTGTGTCTGCCTAGGAGATAGCAGTAGGGTAGCTAGTAAGGGAGTAAGTTAGATAGGGGTGTGTGGGGCAGGTGGCTGTCATACTTCCACACACCCCCAGACTAACAAGCATAGCCTGCAGAATTGGGTGCGTGGAAACACTAACAGTTAGGGGTGCCTCTATAAACAAATAGCTGAGGGGCAATTAAGCAGAATGGGGTTTTGGGTGATGGAAAAAAATAGGGGCCAGGGATTTAATCTCCTGGCTGAGCAACCCCTAACCAGAATGGGGAATGTGAGGTGTGGGGTAAAGCAATAGCATTAGGGAAAAGTCTTCAGCTATGTGCCTTAATGGCACACAGAGTCATTACAACACTAGACACTAGGGATTATTCTGCATAGCATGCCTGAAAGGTACGTAAACACAACATATGTCAGAGGGGTAGACACTAGACACCAGAGAAAACACTTTTACATCTTTGCATCAATAGCACATAAAGATAACAAGGTTGGGGGGTCCATTTGATATCATGGATAACTCAGAAGACACGAGATGGGGTAAACATTAGATCCCATGGTTACATGGGGCCATGTCTTAAAGGCAAGTATTTAATACAGAAAAATAAAACAGGGTACAGAGAACCACTAGGCACTAGTGATAAGTAGCATGCTTTCAATAGCACTGAAAGGTATTCCAAACCTGTACCTTCCCAGCTCTTGCATAGAATACTAGTCTTCTGCATCACCACTGGACAGCAGGGATGTTTATTTAAAAAATGTAGGTGGACCTAAGTGAAGTAAAAGGCAGTTGAACCTTTGGCATTCAAAACCCCAGCATTAACCTACTGCACTAACTCATAAGCTGATATAGCAGTTTGTTTTTTTTGTTTTGTTTGTTTGCATATATTGTGGTTCTCGGGTATGATGTAATGCTTGCAACATTTCTTGACTTATGAGGTCAGGAAACATTAAACATATTTCTCAACCTGTTAGCACAAGACATCTGGAGAAAATAAATTAATGATGGGACAAAGTCAAAGAGCATTTGAAGTATAATGACAGCTTTAGCACTAGCGTGCATTTACTGAATGAAGGATAGAAAATGTAAAACTCTGATGACTGGAATTAATGACTGACTGTAATCAGTGAATTATCAGGGCAGGGGAAAAGTAGACACTGTGGATGTTCTAATAACAGGGACAGCTACGGGGTATGCGGGGTGTGTGTGAGTGTGTGTGTGCTTGACTTTATGCTTGTGTATGTGAGAGATACTACGGGGGGGGGTGCCTGTGCTAACATGATGCGGCTGCCACTGTTAACCTCCACAGCAAAGTGCTGACCTGCACTCATAGTAATGGTGAATTACAGATATGCAAATTAACTGACAATGAGATCTTTCCTTATTGCAGCTAATGTGGCTTATGAATTGTAAAATACCAAATTTTTATCACAGTCCTTAATGTGAGGGATAGAGTTCTTAATGAATTCTCAGGCATATCTGCCCCATACATGTTCATGCTCGCTCCTCTCTGTATCCTTGGGCTTATCTTCCCTATACATGTTCATGCTCGCTCCTCTCTGTATCCTTGGGCTTATCTTCCCCATACATGTTCATGCTCATGCTCACTCCTCTCTGTATCCTTGGGCTTATCTTCCCCATACATGTTCATGCTCGCTCCTCTCTGTATCCTTGGACTTATCTTCCCCATACATGTTCATGCTCACTCCTCTCTGTATCCTTTGGCTTATCTTCCCATACATGTTCATGCTCGCTCC
The DNA here is from genome assembly GCF_019279795.1 of Protopterus annectens. NCBI lineage: Eukaryota > Metazoa > Chordata > Ceratodontiformes > Protopteridae > Protopterus > Protopterus annectens. The sequence goes on from NC_056730.1 coordinate 3,796,188, forward strand.
TCTCTGTATCCTTGGGCTTATCTTCCCCATACATGTTCATGCTCGCTCTTCTCTGTATACTTGGGCTTATCTTCCCCATACATGTTCATGCTCGCTCCTCTCTGTATCCTTGAGCTTATCTTCCCATACATGTTCATGCTCACTCCTCTCTGTATCCTTGGGCTTATCTTCCCCATACATGTTCATGCTCACTCCTCTCTGTATCCTTGGGCTTATCTTCCCATACATGTTCATGCTCACTCCTCTCTGTATCCTTGGGCTTATCTTGCCATACATGTTCATGCTCGCTCCTCTCTGTATCCTTGGGCTTATCTTCCCATACATGTTCATGCTCGCTCCTCTCTGTATCCTTGGGCTTATCTTCCCCATACATGTTCATGCTCGCTCCTCTCTGTATCCTTGGACTTATCTTCCCCATACATGTTCATGCTCGCTCCTCTCTGTATCCTTGGGCTTATCTTCCCCATACATGTTCATGCTCGCTCCTCTCTGTATCCTTGGGCTTAACTTCCCCATACATGTTCATGCTCGCTCCTCTCTGTATCCTTTGGCTTATCTTCCCATACATGTTTATGCTCGCTCCTCTCTGTATCCTTGGCTTATCTTCCCCATACATGTTCATGCTCACTCCTCTCTGTATCCTTGGGCTTACCTTCCCCATACATGTTCATGCTCACTCCTCTCTGTATCCTTGGGATTATCTTCCCCATACATGTTCATGCTCGCTCCTCTCTGTATCCTTGGGCTTATCTTCCCATACATGTTCATGCTCGCTCCTATCTGTATCCTTGGGCTTATCTTCCCTATACATGTTCATGCTCGCTCCTCTCTGTATCCTTGGGCTTATCTTCCCCATACATGTTCATGCTCGCTCCTCTCTGTATCCTTGGGTTATCTTCCCCATACATGTTCATGCTCGCTCCTCTCTGTATCCTTAGGCTTATCTTCCCCATACATGTTCATGCTCGCTCCTCTCTGTATCCTTGGGCTTATCTTCTCCATACATGTTCATGCTCGTTCCTCTCTGTATCCTTGGGCTTATCTTCCCATACATGTTCATGCTCACTGCTCTCTGTATCCTTGGGCTTATCTTCCCATACATGTTCAAGCTCGCTCCTCTCTGTATCTTTGGGCTTGGCTTATCTTCCCATACATGTTCATGCTCACTCCTGTCTGTATCCTTGGGCTTATCTTCCCCATACATGTTCATGCTCGCTGCTCTCTGTATCCTTGGGCTTATCTTCCCATACATGTTCATGCTCGCTCCTCTCTGTATCCTTGGGCTTATCTTCCCCATACAAGTTCATGCTCGCTCCTCTGTGTATCCTTGGGCTTATCTTCCCATACATGTTCATGCTCGCTGCTCTCTGTATCCTTGGGCTTATCTTCCCATACATGTTCATGCTCGCTCTTCTCTGTATCCTTGGGCTTATCTTCCCATACATGTTCATGCTCGCTCCTCTCTGTATCCTTGGGCTTATCTTCCCATACATGTTCATGCTCACTCCTCTCTGTATCCTTGGGCTTATCTTCCCCATACATGTTCATGCTCGCTGCTCTCTGTATCCTTGGGCTTATCTTCCCATACATGTTCATGCTCGCTCCTCTCTGTATCCTTGGGCTTATCTTTCCCATTCCTGTTCATGCTGCCTCATCTCTATATTGTGACTTTCCCTCTCTTTCCATGCTTTCCCTATCATTCCCCTAGTTTCACTGGCATTAAGCTGCATCTCAGCTCTCCCTTCCTAACTACATTCCTGCTTTTTAAAAGCTATTCTAAAAGACACTATGCTCAATTGGTCTCAACCTTCTTTCCATGTATCATACTCCAGATAACACTCACTCACTTACTCCCGCCAATTCCTAATTTCTCTACAACACCATTGTACATGCATTCAGCCAATGTTTTCTGTCCCACAGTTTCAAGAATCTGCTGTGTGTCTTCATCCTCAGTTACGAAACCTTAATGACATTCTATATCTCCTATGAATGAAACTTCAGTAATCTCCTGTCAGCCCTATATGCATCAAGGTCTGAAGCATCTTCAAATTCTTGGCTCACAGCTTTTCATCAAGTCATATATATATATATATATATATATATATATATATATATATATATATATATATATATATATATATATATAAAATGTACCCCATTCATTCATTTCAGTCTATTGAGTGTAGGCTTCCATTCCTGACTTACCCTTCTCAATTTCTTTTAATCTAAAATTTTGCTTATCCCTAATTCTAGACTTCAGTACTAATTGTATATCAAATAACCAGTCACCTTTATCAACTATAATACCACTCATGTACCTGGCCAGATTTCATTTATTCCTTTCCACCTCCTTTACCATTAGGTTTCCTATAGTTTTCTATCCTGCTTTCTTCCGCCTGACAGTTATAAGCTCAACATCCTTTATCAGTGCCCCCTACATGCTTCCCAACTGACTATCATCCACTCTACATATATAGGATAGGAGTCAAATTCTTTTTTAGTTAACTTCACAAGCTAAATTTGAAGAAAAATAGCTTCTCAGGCAAAGGACAACCACAAAGCGTATTAACAGCTATGTCCTTAATCTTAGCAGAACTACATAACATTGCACAGAACTTATTGTAAACGGCATCACCCACACTGAACCAAAGGCCATTGCCAACTTTTTGGCTGGCAGGTTCAGTAAAACTTTCTCTCCGCACTCCCGCACTGATAGTCCAAAGGAAATACCACATACCACAATCCCCCCAACCATTACCAGAGAAGAGGTTATCAATGCACTTTCCAAGGCCAAAATAACTGCATCAATGGGCCCAAATAACATCCCAGGATGTTTAATAAATTGCATGAAAGATTACTTCTCTGGTCCACTTGAATCATTTTTCAGAAGATGATGGCTACAGTCATTCCACTTACAAAGGCTGTCCAAATACTGATGCGGCTAACTATGGGCCTATCAGTCTTAGCAGCCTCATATGAAAGGCCATGGAAAGAATCATCATGGACATCATAAATGAGGGCATAGATAACTTGCAATACTGAACCCATCACAGTTCAGCTTTGTTAAAGAAAGGTCATGCCTATTAAATCTGGTATACTTTTAGAGAGGGTCATCAAAGCACTGGATGAAGGTGAGACTGTGCACACAACTTACCTCGACCTGACTAAAGCTTTTGATACAGTACCCCACTCAGGCATTATAGACAAGTTCACTAATTTAAGTATAAACCCTTTTATCACCCACTGGATAGCCAAATGACTCTGATAAGACCCAGGAGGTCAAAATAGGTGTGGCCATCTCCACCAAGAGGCCAGTCCCTAGTGAAGTCCCACAGGGCTCGTTACTGGGCCCGCTCCTTTCTTTCTCTGAAATGGAACCAAACGCTGAAGGTTTTATGACTGACTGAGTTTGCAGATGATTTGCAAGCTGGGCATTATCATCAACTCCCCAGCAGACACTAGCATTCTTCAAGAAGGTCTGTCTTTGACTAACAAATGGTACCAAAGCCGTGGTCTTAAGCTCACTGGTAAAAAATACATAATTGTACCATTTGTGAAGTCAACCAGCCTGCCTAATTGCCACGTTGGTAATACACCCACTAAGAGTCAACCTAGTGGTCAGGGATCTGGCTATGCATGAAGACAGCAACCTTACCTTCAACCGCCATGTGCCTACACAGGATCATAGAAGGTTACTAGGCTATTGGCCCTGAAGCCCTTATAATCCTAGCCAAGAGTTTAGCCTATGCTTAGACAAGTCAGCATCCAAACCCCCTATCCAGCAGGGACACAGGTGGAATCCCAGGGGTGTATTTTCTGTTTCCCATTCAGTTATCCAGGTTGCACTTAAAAAGGGATAATGAGGTACTCTGCTTGATGTGGAGAGGGAGTCTGTTCCACAGATGAGGGAGTCTCTGAGGCACAAATCTGTCCTGCCAACAAGTCCTATTGATATCACAGACCAGGTTGAGGTCACAAGCACAGGTTGCTCAAGTGGAGCTTAACTTACGGATATGCAGCAGTCCCATCAAGGAGGGGTCTGAGATTGCTCTGTATGCCAGACAGAGGTCACCTCTGAGGAGTCTGTATGAAACTGAGTAGAGGAACAGGGCTTTTAGCCTGTCTGTGTAGGGTAGATGTTTGAGGCCCTGGATTCTCCTCATGAGTAATCTCTGTGGTCTCTCCAGCTGCTGCATGTGCTTTGCGAGGTACATGCCAAAGGGGGGCATTGTACTCAATAATTGGCCTTACAAGGGAAGAATACAGGGATGTTTTTCCTCTTTGTCCCTAGATGAGATACCCTTACTTATGAGGTAGGCCATGTAGAAAGCTTTCCGTAGAATGGAAGTAACATGGTGGTCAAAAGTCAGGTTGCTATCAACCTGGGTGCCCAAATCCTTCACTATGGATTGTGTACTTAGGACATTGAATTGACCAATGCCTGGGGTATGCCATTCATTACATGTCTACTGCTTGAGGTGGCTTCCCCTGTTTTGATTAGGTGGGTTCTATCAGCGAGCCAGTTTGCTACCCATCTGGTAACCTATGGATTGGTGCCTAGTTAAGAGAGTTTATCTATTATGCCGGAGTGGGGAATAGTGTCGAAGGCTTTGGCTAAGTCAAAGTAGGTGGTGTGCACCATCTTCCTCTTAACCATGAATTTTGTGACTGTGTCAAAGAAGTTGAGCAGATTTAACAGACATAACCTTCCTTGACAAAGCCAGACTATGTGGGGCCATGTGTTTGGAGGTTGCCAATGCCCCTGTTAATGAGGTCCATGATAATCCATTCCATGGCCTTGCAGATCAGGCTAGTTAGGCTGATGGGTCTATAATTTCCCAGATTGGTGGATGGTCCACCTTTGTGTAAAGGGATGACAGTGGTTGTCTTCCACTCAGCTGGGACAAAGCCAGTACTCAGGCTTTGGTTGTATAGGGTGCCTAATGGTGCTGCAAGTTCATGCCTGAGTTTGTTAGAGATGCAGCCTGGGATGTTATCAGGTCCCACTGAGGCTGTATTTGTTTGCCTTTGAGAGGGCAGTGATGACCTGTTCCCCAGTACCTGCCCCCCACCGATTATCTCTAGGGATGTCCTGATTTGCTGATGGAGGGCAGGTACTGGGGAATAGGTCATCACTGCCCTCTCAAAGGCAATGATGACCTGTTCCCCAGTACCTGTCCCACACCCATTATCTCTAGGGATGTCCTGATTTACTGAGGGGGGGGGGGGACAGGGGAGAAGCTTTCACTGAATATGTCAGCCAGAAGATTGGCTATATCTACAGCATGTGTGTATGTGGCGTCCTTGACCACCAGTTTGGGTGTTTCCTTTGAGAATGTGGATATGTGTGAAGAAGGCCTTATGATTGTCTCTAGGGGATTTGGCCAATTTGGACTCAATGTTGGCTTTAGAGGATTTCACTAGTGCTCTTATTTGCTTGTTCAGGCTAAGAAGAGATTGCTTCAAATTGGGCACCTGCTCCTTCTTAGTCATGGACAGTTTTTTTTCCTTTTGTTATATAGTTTATTTATTGCAACTGTCTACCAGACAGGTTTACTTTTCCTTGCTGAGGATGATTTTGTCCTGTCAGGTATTCCTGATTCCATGCATCTATATAAATGCTCGTATAGAACTTTGGTGTAGATTTGGATATTGGTGCCAGTTTCTACAGTGGTGGGGGGGAGCTGTGAAGCTGTTTATACCATCCCTCAGGAGGTCAACTCTGCTTTGGAAAAGTTTTTTTTTGTTTGACCCTAGCTAGAGGGGGGTCAGGGGAGATGCTGACTTTGAAATTGACCACTTTGTGGTCGGATCTTACCAGGGAGGATGATACGATAGGGGTGCTGCAGTGGTTACTCATGTTGGTTAATACCAAGTCCAAGATATTATCACCTCTTGTGAGAGTATCGACTAGCTGTTCTAAGGCATTTGCATTGATAAAATCGAGGAATCTTGGGGCATTTGTGTTCTGGCAAGAGTAGATTTTCCAATCTATGGATCAGGATCAGTGTAAAGAATTGAATCTTGATAGATTTGAAGAGGTCCAGATAGGTGAAGTGGGCATCTTGAGTCAGATTTGGGGGCCTGTAGCTAGCTATAGTTTGAAGAAGGGTCTTGTCAACAATTAACTGCACCTGGAGAGTCTCCTGTCCATCATATTGTTTGACCAGCCTGGAGGTGTGTGTGTCTTTAATATATATTGAAACTCCACCTCCTTTGGCTTTGCTGCCCACAGTTTGGAGTCTGAATGCATGATAGGATGAGTAACCAGGTAAGGCTGGGGTGCTCTTTGCAGCTTTGAACCAGGTTTCTATGACTGCACAAATGTCAGCATCTTCCAGGGTTAAGAATGATTGCAATGAGTGCAGTTTCATGTTTAGACTCCTAGCGTTTAGCAGCATTACCTTTAATTTGCATTTTGTTGAAATTTTTATGTTGATAGTATCGACCTCATGACTTTTCTATAAGAAAGGCACTATGGGGGAGGCAAGGGCCTTTGCAAGAAGCCTGAAGCCCAAGAGAGACAGATGCAGGCCATTTCTAGCAAAGCATCGTGGTCTGTCGATCATATCTTCCCAGGCTGTCAGGTACTGGATTCCCCTGGAATGACACCAGAAACTAAGCCAATTGTTAAAGTCAAGCATTTTCTGTTTGTATTGAAGCATCAATCTGGGTGACACCAGACTGCTGCTTAAGGCTAGGGACATACCTGCCTGGGACACATATTCAGCGAGGTCATTCATGTCTCTCTTCATATAGTCCAGGGAGGTACATCACTAGTCATTCATGCCAACATGGACTATGACAGTCATAACAGTACCTGTTGTTTGTTGTTGAGAGACTTGAGTGCGTGTGTGATATGGTGGATTCTGGCACCTGACAACTAATAGTGACTTTCTCCTTATCCAGCCTGGTAAGAGGCACATCTGTGTGTCTCATAATGGAGTCTCCTATGACTAATGTTTTGGGTTTATGGTTAGGCCTTAGTGGTTGTGAGACACTGATGTGTGGACCATGCATGGTATGTGATGTGTAAGGTTGTGGAGTTCTTATGTGTTTTTGCCTCTGAGATCTCCTTTGTTTGGGTTTGTTTTTGTTGAGAGCCTCTGCGTGTGTGTGTGTGTGTGTGTGTGTGTGTGTGTGTGTGTGTGTGTGTGTGTGTGTGTGTGTGTGTGTGTGTGTGTTTTGTAGTTGTGGGTGGTGTTTGAGGTGTAGTGGTTGTGATGACAATCTTCTCAGTGCCAGATACTGGCTTGTGAGGGAGAGAGCGTAGACTCTAGCTTCTTTATGTAATTGCAGCTCTCACAAATTATGTTCCTAGGTGATAGTAGTAGTAGATAGTTGTCCATGCACATGAAGCAGTTGCTACACTGTCTCAGGATGCCCATATCAACCAGGCTGGCAGGAGAAACTGTAGGAAATTGTCCATCCATATTTGTCAGAATCTGAGGGAGAGAGGCAAGGGAGAGCTAAGGGGTAGGCCTAAAGCCCAAGTGCTTAAACAAAAACTAAGATGCTTAGAATAATACTTAAAATTTAAACTGGCTAAAAATAAGCAGTAATAAATGCAGCAGAGAAGATGCAACTGAACACTTTAGAGAACAAGTAGCAGGAAAACCAAGATGAAGTAATAGAGTAGGAGGAGGAAGCACAAATACTGTAAAAGCAGCTGCATATTTTTTTCCTTAAGTAAAGTGGACAGGGAGAAAGGAGGAATAGAAGATAATACAAGGTTAAGAATCTAAGGGGGTTGGCCTTCCCAAATGTGCTCTCTGTATTAGGTAAAATGAGCTAATGACACTGGACTGGGAGGAGTGTCCCAGATAAAATTCACAGTGGGGGGGGGGGGGGCAACTGCAAAACCACCAAGTATAAGAACAAGACACCAATAGGGATGGAGGGTGGGAAACTATGTCACAGCTACTAGCTACACTATTTTAGGCAGAAACACTACAGAAATGTTTATCACAGCAGAAAAATAGCAGTGAGACACTAAATGAAAGTTTTAAACAGCTAAAGGAGCAAGGAGACTCTAGAGAATGCTTTTAACTGCAAACAAATCAGTTATATGATACACTCATTGGCAGAAAATCAGAACAAACAGATGCTTAACAAAACTTAAAGAGAACATGCTGGAGAGATGGATATGTGTCCCAGAGACTGCCACTCCTATGGAACAGGCTTCCCATCCATGTGAAGCTGAGTTCATCTCATAGGCGCTGGAACCATAGAGTGAGGTGGAGGGAGTGTCCCCCTCTTTTACAGCTCTTTTACAGCTGCAAGACCTGCTTTAGGACCCAACAGAGGACTCATGTGTGCATTGCATGAATTTTAAACACAAATATGCATGGGAATCACGTCATTGCTGCCAGAGTCACCCACAGTAAACACTGCCATTTATTTATGTTTTAAGTTATGCTGACACTGCTGCTGGGCTCAGTTTACTTTGTAAGTTATGCTGAAACTGCTGCTGGGCTCTGTTTACTTTGTAAGTTATACTGAAACTGCTGCTGGAGTCTGATAACTTTGTAAGTTATGCTGAAACTGCTGCTGGGCTTCGTTAACTTTGTAGGTTATGCTGAAACTGCTGTTGGGCTCCGGCTGCTGGGTTCCATTAACTTTGTAAGATCTGGAGAAACTGCTGCTGAATTCTGTTAACTTTGTACGTTATCTTGCAGCCAGAAAAAATGCCGTACTTTTGAAACTAAAATTTATTGTTAGCGCTTTCATCACCTTTCATTAAAGGAACTTCTTCAGAAAATTGTAATAGCTCAATTTACAATTTAAATAGTCCCAAGTTGATGACATCATGGACCTCCCATTATCCAAATTCAGCAGGGGTGACGAAAGCGCTAACAATAAAGTTTAGTTTCAAAAATACGGTATTTTTTCTGGCTGCAAACTTTGTAAGTTATGCTGAAACTGCTGCTGGGATCCGTTTACTTTGTAAGTTATGCTGAAACTGCTGCTGGGCTCCATTTACTTTGTAAGTTATGCTGAAACTGCTGCTGGGCTCTGTTAAGTTTGTAAATTATGCTGGGCTGTGCTGGGCTCCATTAACTTTATAAGTTATGCTGGGCTGTGCTGGACTCCGTTAACTTTGTAAGTTATGCTGGGCTGTGCTGGGCTCCATTAACTTTATAAGTTATGCTGGGCTATGCTGGACACCGTTAACTTTATAAGTTATGCTGGGCTGTGCTGGACTCCGTTAACTTTGTAAGTTATGCTGGGCTGTGCTGGGCTCCATTAACTTTATAAGTTATGCTGGGCTGTGCTGGACTCCGTTAACTTTGTAAGTTATGATGGGCTGTGCTGGGCTCCATTAACTTTGTAAGTTATGCTGGACTGTGCTGGGCTCCATTAACTTTGTAAGTTATGCTGGGCTGTGCTGGGCTCCATTAACTTTATAAGTTATGCTGGGCTGTGCCTGGCTCCATTAACTTTATAAGTTATGCTGGGCTGTGCTGGGCTCCATTAACTTTGTAAGTTTGCTGGGCTGTGCTGGGCACCATTAACTTTGTAAGTTATGCTGGGCTCTGCTGGGCTCCATTAACTTTATAAGTTATGCTGGGCTGTGCTGGGCTGCATTAACTTTGTAAGTTTGCTGGGCTGTGCTGGGCTCCGTTAACTTTGTAAGTTATGCTGGGCTGTGCTGGACTCCATTAACTTTATAAGTTATGCTGGGCTGTGCTGGGCTGCATTAACTTTGTAAGTTATGCTGGGCTGGGCTGTGCTGGGCTCCGTTAACTTTGTAAGTTATACTGGACTGTGCTGGGCTCCGTTAACTTTGTAAGTTATGCTGGGCTGTGCTGGGCTCCATTAACTTTGCAAGTTATGCTGGGCTCCATTAACTTTGTAAGTTATGCTGGGCTGTGCTGGGCTCCATTAACTTTGTAAGTTATGCTGGGCTGTGCTGGACTCCGTTAACTTTGTAAGTTATGCTGGGCTGTGCTGGACTCCGTTAACTTTGTAAGTTATGCTGGGCTGTGCTGGACTCCATTAACTTTGTAAGTTATGCTGGGCTGTGCTGGACTCCGTTAACTTTGTAAGTTATGCTGGGCTGTGCTTGGCTCCGTTAATTTTGTAAGTTATGCTGGGCTGTGCTGGACTCTGTTAACTTTGTAAATTATGCTGGGCTGTGCTGGACTCCGTTAACTTTGTAAGTTATGCTGGGCTGTACTGGGCTCCATTAACTTTGTTAGTTATGCTGGGCTGTGCTGGGCTCCATTAACTTTGTAAGTTATGCTGGGCTGTGCTGGACTCCGTTAACTTTGTAAGTTATGCTGGGCTGTGCTGGACTCCATTAACTTTGTAAGTTATGCTGGGTTGTGCTGGGCTCCGTTAACTTTGTAAGTTATGCTGGGCTGTGCTGGACTCCGTTAACTTTATAAGTTATGCTAGGCTGTGCTGGACTCCGTTAACTTTATAAGTTATGCTGGGCTGTGCTGGGCTCATTAACTTTGTAAGTTATGCTGGGCTTTGCTGGCCTCCGTTAACTTTGTAAGTTATGCTGGGCTGTGCTGGGCTCCATTAACTTTATAAGTTATGCTGGGCTGTGCTGGGCTCCATTAACTTTGTAAGTTATGCTGGGCTGTGCTGGGCTCCATTAACTTTGTAAGTTTGCTGGGCTGTGCTGGGCTCCATTAACTTTGTAAGTTATGCTGGGCTGTGCTGGGCTCCATTAACTTTGTAAGTTATGCTGGGCTGTGCTGGGCTCCTTTAACTTTGTAAGTTATGCTGGGCTGTGCTGGACCCCATTAACTTTATAAGTTATGCTGGGCTGTGCTGGCCTCCGTTAACTTATGCTGGGCTGTGCTGGACTCCGTTAACTTTGTAAGTTATGCTGGGCTGTGCTGGGCTCCATTAACTTTATAAGTTATGCTGGGCTGTGCTGGGCTCCATTAACTTTGTAAGTTATGCTGGGCTGTGCTGGGCTCCATTAACTTTGTAAGTTATGCTGTGCTGTGCTAGGCTCCATTAACTTTGTAAGTTATGCTGGGCTGTGCTGGGCTCCATTAACTTTGTAAGTTATGCTGGGCTGTGCTGGACTCCGTTAACTTTGTAAGTTATGCTGGGCTGTGCTGGGCTCCATTAACTTTGTAAATTATGCTGGGCTGTGCTGGGCTCCATTAACTTTATAAGTTATGCTGGGCTGTGCTGGGCTCCATTAACTTTGTAAGTTATGCTGGGCTGTGCTGGGCTCCATTAACTTTGTAAGTTATGCTGTGTTGTGCTAGGCTCCATTAACTTTGTAAGTTATGCTGGGCTGTGCTGGGCTCCATTAACTTTGTAAGTTATGCTGGGCTGTGCTGGGCTCCATTAACTTTGTAAGTTATGCTGGGCTGTGCTGGGCTCCATTAACTTTGTAAATTATGCTGGGCTGTGCTGGGCTCCATTAACTTTATAAGTTATGCTGGGCTGTGCTGGGCTCCATTAACTTTATAAGTTATGCTGGGCTGTGCTAGACTCCGTTAACTTTGTAAGTTATGCTGGGCTGTGCTGGGCTCCATTAACTTTGTAAGTTATGCTGGGCTCCATTAACTTTGTAAGTTATGCTGGGCTGTGCTGGGCTCCATTAACTTTGTAAGTTATGCTGGGCTGTGCTGGACTCCGTTAACTTTGTAAGTTATGCTGGGCTGTGCTGGACTCCGTTAACTTTGTAAGTTATGCTGGGCTGTGCTGGACTCCATTAACTTTGTAAGTTATGCTGGGCTGTGCTGGACTCCGTTAACTTTGTAAGTTATGCTGGGCTGTGCTGGGCTCCATTAACTTTGTAAATTATGCTGGGCTGTGCTGGGCTCCATTAACTTTATAAGTTATGCTGGGCTGTGCTGGGCTCCATTAACTTTATAAGTTATGCTGGGCTGTGCTAGACTCCGTTAACTTTGTAAGTTATGCTGGGCTGTGCTGGGCTCCATTAACTTTGTAAGTTATGCTGGGCTCCATTAACTTTGTAAGTTATGCTGGGTTGTGCTGGGCTCCATTAACTTTGTAAGTTATGCTGGGCTGTGCTGGACTCCGTTAACTTTGTAAGTTATGCTGGGCTGTGCTGGACTCCGTTAACTTTGTAAGTTATGCTGGGCTGTGCTGGACTCCATTAACTTTGTAAGTTATGCTGGGCTGTGCTGGACTCCGTTAACTTTGTAAGTTATGCTGGGCTGTGCTTGGCTCCGTTAATTTTGTAAGTTATGCTGGGCTGTGCTGGACTCTGTTAACTTTGTAAGTTATGCTGGGCTGTGCTGGGCTCCATTAACTTTGTAAATTTGCTGGGCTGTACTGGGCTCCATTAACTTTGTTAGTTATGCTGGGCTGTGCTGGGCTCCATTAACTTTGTAAGTTATGCTGGGCTGTGCTGGACTCCGTTAACTTTGTAAGTTATGCTGGGCTGTGCTGGACTCCATTAACTTTGTAAGTTATGCTGGGTTGTGCTGGGCTCCGTTAACTTTGTAAGTTATGCTGGGCTGTGCTGGACTCCGTTAACTTTATAAGTTATGCTAGGCTGTGCTGGACTCCGTTAACTTTATAAGTTATGCTGGGCTGTGCTGGGCTCATTAACTTTGTAAGTTATGCTGGGCTTTGCTGGCCTCCGTTAACATATGCTGGGCTGTGCTAGACTCCGTTAACTTTGTAAGTTATGCTGGGCTGTGCTGGACTCCGTTAACTTTGTAAGTTATGCTGGGCTGTGCTTGGCTCCATTAATTTTGTAAGTTATGCTGGGCTGTGCTGGACTCTGTTAACTTTGTAAGTTATGCTGGGCTGTGCTGGACTCCGTTAACTTTGTAAGTTATGCTGGGCTGTGCTGGGCTCCATTAACTTTGTAAATTTGCTGGGCTGTACTGGGCTCCATTAACTTTGTTAGTTATGCTGGGCTGTGCTGGGCTCCATTAACTTTGTAAGTTATGCTGGGCTGTGCTGGACTCCGTTAACTTTGTAAGTTATGCTGGGCTGTGCTGGACTCCATTAACTTTGTAAGTTATGCTGGGTTGTGCTGGGCTCCGTTAACTTTGTAAGTTATGCTGGGCTGTGCTGGACTCCGTTAACTTTATAAGTTATGCTAGGCTGTGCTGGACTCCGTTAACTTTATAAGTTATGCTGGGCTGTGCTGGGCTCATTAACTTTGTAAGTTATGCTGGGCTTTGCTGGCCTCCGTTAACGTATGCTGGGCTGTGCTAGACTCCGTTAACTTTGTAAGTTATGCTGGGCTGTGCTGGGCTCCATTAACTTTATAAGTTATGCTGGGCTGTGCTGGGCTCCATTAACTTTGTAAGTTATGCTGGGCTGTGCTGGGCTCCATTAACTTTGTAAGTTTGCTGGGCTGTGCTGGGCTCCATTAACTTTGTAAGTTATGCTGGGCTGTGTTGGGCTCCATTAACTTTGTAAGTTATGCTGGGCTGTGCTGGGCTCCTTTAACTTTGTAAGTTATGCTGGGCTGTGCTGGACCCCATTAACTTTATAAGTTATGCTGGGCTGTGCTGGCCTCCGTTAACTTATGCTGGGCTGTGCTGGACTCCGTTAACTTTGTAAGTTATGCTGGGCTGTGCTGGGCTCCATTAACTTTATAGGTTATGCTGGGCTGTGCTGGGCTCCATTAACTTTGTAAGTTATGCTGGGCTGTGCTGGGCTCCATTAACTTTGTAAGTTATGCTGTGCTGTGCTAGGCTCCATTAACTTTGTAAGTTATGCTGGGCTGTGCTGGGCTCCATTAACTTTGTAAGTTATGCTGGGCTGTGCTGGACTCCGTTAACTTTGTAAGTTATGCTGGGCTGTGCTGGGCTCCATTAACTTTGTAAATTATGCTGGGCTGTGCTGGGCTCCATTAACTTTATAAGTTATGCTGGGCTGTGCTGGGCTCCATTAACTTTATAAGTTATGCTGGGCTGTGCTAGACTCCGTTAACTTTGTAAGTTATGCTGGGCTGTGCTAGGCTCCATTAACTTTGTAAGTTATGCTGGGCTGTGCTGGGCTCCATTAACTTTGTAAGTTATGCTGGGCTGTATTGGGCTTCATTAACTTTGTAATTTATGCTGGGCTGTGCTGGACTCCGTTAACTTTGTAAGTTATGCTGGGCTGTGCTTGGCTCCATTAACTTTGTAAGTTATGCTGGGCTGTGCTGGGCTCCATTAACTTTGTAAGTTATGCTGGGCTGTGCTGGGCTTCATTAACTTTGTAATTTATGCTGGGCTGTGCTGGACTCCGTTAACTTTGTAGGTTATGCTGGGCTGTGCTGGACTCCGTTATCTTTGAAAAGTTATGCTGGGCTGTGCTGGACTCCGTTATCTTTGAAAAGTTATGCTGGGCTGTATTGGGCTCCATTAACTTTGTAAGTTTGCTGGGCTGAAAAGGATACAAGGGGTACTAAAAATGAATGTAGGAACTCAAGGATTAATTTTGCCTTATTTTTCTGGCAGTGTAATGACAACCCTTGTTGCATGTTTTGTAATACTAATATTAACATTAATCATATTCTCTGTGATGGCCATCTGATTGGGTTTTAGCTGCCTAATCACATTTTGTCATATTCATACTCGGTTGTTGGTAGTGTTGTACTGTTGGCACTGTGGTATTGTTTTTAGTGCAAGACTAACATGCACTATATTCAGGTGTTTCTCCTTTCCTGCTGTGGTGTGACTGTAAAGTTTGTACCTAAATGTAAGGTGGTGTGGCAGCAAGCTACAACATGGGAGTTGCAGGCAGCTTGCCTCCCTGCAGAGCACTTTTTTGACATGTATGGGTTTGTTTTATTGAAGGCATGGTCTCAATCAACTATGACTGAGAAAATGATTGGAAACAATTGTTATCTGGATTGTTCATTTGAAAGGTTATTGTTTGATAGGGCAAAGGATTGTAATTTCTTTGTTGTATGTCCTAATTTAGAAATAAAATGATTTCTGATAAGAGAAGGAAACGCTCTATGATATTACTCTACTTATCTAATGATGTCACAAGTCGCACAAGTTTGTGTTTGACTCAGACTCCTGTCAGTTTCCCATAGGCGATTTCAGTAAGTCCTGTTACCATGAAACTACACCAAACAATACTGTCTATCTATCTATCTGTTTGCAGTTATTCCCACTAGGGCAAATATACAATTATCAGCCATGGGATAGGTAAGACTAATTAGGAAATGTTAATTCAAGCACCCAAAGGGAAATTGGATAAGCTTAAAATGTCCTCCAAGTGAACATATGTGTAGTAGTAAATAGTTTTAAAAATTGCCCTTTTTAGATCACCAATTGCCCCTCTCACCCTCTGCCCCTCCCCCAGCCTTTAGTAGCTTTAGGCACCTCTAGTTCATCTATTACCCAGATTAAGCACAACTTAGACCACTGGACTGGAAATCGGTCTGGCACCCATGTCTCTTCTAGACTGACATAACTTATAAATACCTGGCCCTCAATGTCCTGTTTGGATATAAGACATCATTATTCTTTTGGGAAAACCTGGATAGGCTTATTAAGCACCTCTGGGCCATTAGCCAAGTAATCTATGAATATACATACCTATAAATCTGTGACTCTACGAATCTATGATATACCTTCCTGCACACACCATTCCACCCTCCCTCCCCTTTAACTTATTCCAATTCACAATAACTATGCCCTCTCATCTACTGATCTAAATCTATGGCTAATCAATACCATCTAAAATCAGGTCCCTTCATCTCACCAGTCTGCCTTCTACTTTTAACCTATCTTTATGAATCCTATATCTCTCTCCTATCCATACATACAGATCACAATTTTCTGAATATCATCCAATACGTTATACTGTGGACTAACTGAAATATGCCTCCTCAAAGATAAAACATGTGGAAGAATTATAGCTCAGGCCAACTCAATCCTGCTTCAGGAAATATTTACTTTAGCTACCCATTCATCTAAAATCTTCTCTATCACCTGTCTAAAAATGCAAATTCCTTTCTCTGATGTCCTGCACTGTAATGCATAGTACACACAGTCATAAATACTTCCTTAGCTATTTGTAAACCATACCCTCTGTTTGTCTTATCATTAATCATTACAACTACAAATGTATTCAGGTGGAAAACCAGCCCTGATGCTTGCCAAATTTAGCCAATACATCAAAAATTATTATAACTGTTCTTTAATAAAGCCAAGATGCAATCATCTGAAAATAAGTGTATCCTACTTCTATAAGAGTGTTACATCTCTTTTTTTTCTTTTTTATAAAAAAATTATCTAATGTTCTATAACAGACAGTAATTAATAGAAACAATCAAATTGACAGAAGGCAAACCTGCCTACTATCTCCTTTCTAACTTTAAATGTTCTTCTTCTTTCGGCTTTTCCCGGTTAGGGGTCACCACAGCGGAACTCCGGTCCGCTAATGATTGGCAGTAGATTTTTATGGTGCCGAGGTGCCAGCTCGATGCCCATCCTTCAAAGAAGGCACGCCCATTCACACATGTCTTTCGAACACGGGGAGGACATGCAGACTCCACACAGAAGGCGCTCCAGCCGAGAATAAAATGGGAGAACCTCTTGCTGTGAGGCAACAACGCTACCGCTGCACCACCGCGACTTCTCCTTTCTAACTTTAATATTTATATGTAATATTCATTAATATAAAGACTCAGCCATGGTTTGTCATATAACATCCTAACTCCATTCAGCCAGCCTTCAAGTAAAACAATCAAGCACCACGAGAATGCAGATTTGGATGCCTTTTGAATATCTACAAACCCCACCCCTCCCCCAACCTTCCCGTTAAAATCTGCCCAGGCAATAGAACTTGTCATCACCTAGTAACAACCTGCTGATACTCTTCCTGTCACAAAACCTGCTTGTTCCTCCCTTAATAATGAGGATTTTTATCTAATTTACTCCTAAGAATTCTAGCAAAATCTTGGTACTGACATTATATAATGAAATGGGTTTATAGTTCTTAGGGTCCTACTTTTCACCCCTCTCCTCATAATAAATAGCATCGGCAGCTTTAGCCACCATCCTTTAGTCATTTGTTTTTTATCTGTATATCTGTATAGGTATATATGTGTGTATGTATATATATATATATATATATATATATATATATATATATATATATATATATATATATATATTTATGGATCCCTATCAGTTGATCGAGTTTTCAGAAACTCGAAATTCATATGGTCGAGACCATATGACTGAGTTTTTGAAATGTCAAAGCTTTTGAATGGAGATTGGGGAACAGCAAGAATCGAGAAATTTAACATTTTCTTCACTTCAGTGCAATCTTGGAGTTGGTATATATAATTTGCAGAGGGTGTGCTGGGCAGAACCCCCCCACATTGGGGAGTGCAGGGGAGCTTGCCCCCCTACATAAACATAAAGAAAAGTATCTTTCTGTGTTTTTTTAAGTTAAAGACTGTATGAATTTTGAGTTTCTGAATGCAATCATCTGACACATAGATCAATGTGTGTGTGTGTGTATATATATATATATATATATATATATATATATATATATATATACATATATATATATATATATATATATATATACATATATATATATTTATAGCCACCCGACAGTGTAAATCTTGGCTCT
The DNA here is from genome assembly GCF_019279795.1 of Protopterus annectens. Lineage (NCBI taxonomy): Eukaryota > Metazoa > Chordata > Ceratodontiformes > Protopteridae > Protopterus > Protopterus annectens. The sequence goes on from NC_056730.1 coordinate 3,813,741, forward strand.
AGATGATTGTCACTGTTGAACTGACACCCCGACCCCATGTGCAAAAAATGTGAAAAGGGGTTGAGGATGGATGGATGGATATATCTATATCTATTCATTTATCTATAATTATATATATATATATATATATATATATATATATATATATATATATATATATATATATAGATATATATATAAGTACACATATGGGTCTGTCAGATATCAAGTTTTCAAAAACTCGATATTCATATGGTCGAGACCATATGATTGAGTTTCTGAAAACTCAAACATCAAAAAATTGCAAATAACACAAAAATCTACCTTTTTACATTTTTGTAGAGGGGCAAGCCCCCCTACACTCCCCATGCAAATTATATATTCCAACTCCAAGAGCGCACTACAATGAGGAAAAGGATACAGTTCCTGATCTGCACTGTTCACACACACACACTCACACACACACACACACACACACACACACACACACACACACACACACACACACACACACACACACACACACATCTCACATCCTATAAACCTACCCTTTTATAAATATCATTCGGCAGTCCATCTTGTCCATCCAGTCTATCTAGACTAGCTGCAGTACCCTCAACAAATGCTGTGTCATTTCAACCACGTTTCGCACACCTATTGCCCTCCTCATCTCCGTTCTTTCTTTGTTACCCCACTTTCTTCCCTCCAAGATAAAGTAGAATCCTTTCCTCTAGGAAGCTGTTTGTACAGGCTTTCATTAAAATAGCTCAACCACCTCTGTAATACCTTTGATGGAATGTATTGTCATTCCAGGATTGCCTTTCAGCTTATCTAAGCAAGCTTTTATCTGCTGTTCTTTTTTGCATTCTCATTCTAGAATGGCCTTTTTGCCCCTTAACTATGCAAACCTCTCTCTGCTGTTCTTTTATTTTCCAGACTAATAATGTCATCTCTTTCTGCTTCTTAAACTGCCAACCTCTTCCCATTCTCATTAATTCCAACTCTGCTTTCTTCTCTTCTCAACTTTTTAACTCTGACTTCAACTTTCTAATAACCTTTTCATTTGTGTTAATTTCTGCTCCTCTCAATCTACTGCTTTTTTGCAACTTCCTTAATTTGGAACCACAACTACTGTATCTGCTGACCTGTGCACATCCCCAAAATGGTGTCCCCAAAAAGTATTCTCAAAATTGAAGACTAAAAAATTATAACAAGCATCTTGATACTGTTGCTACCACAGACTCACCTCACATGCTTCAGCGCTTCAGTCCAGCTATGACTTCAGACACAATGTTGACATTCATAAATCAATAGCAGTTGGTACTGCACACCTGTAATGTCAGCACCTGTCACATGCGCCCCTTTGACAACTTATGCCTGGGGCTGCTGCCCCATTTGCCCCATCTTTGTAATAGTGATGCCTTAATTCCTTTAGCCTTCAGCTCTCTTTCATTTCATTGTCTAATCCTATCCCTTTCAGTCATGAATCTTCCTGTCTATGCTACCTTCACACCATTTCAGTCTAACATACCTAATGTCTCCTAACCCTGTGCTTTATCTTTAATGACCTTACACACCATCTTATATGATCATAGGAAGTTACTAGGCTATTGGCCTTGAGGCCCTTACAAGCCTAACTGAGAATTTGGCCCATGTTCCGACAACTCAGTACCCAATGCCCCTGTCCAGCAGGCACACAGGTGGATTTCCATTGATGTATTTTCTATTCCCCATCCAGTTATCCAGGTTGCGCTTAGAAAGGGTTCATCAGGTACTCTACTTGATGTGGAGCGGGAGTCTATTCCACAGAAGGGGGAGTCTCTGGGACATGAATCTGTCCTGCCAACAAGTCCTACTGATGTCATAGACCAGGTTGAGGTCATACATGCGGGGTACTCGAGTGGAGCTTGACTTGCGGATATGCAGCATTCCCATCAAGGTGGGGTCTAAGCTTGCTGTAACAGACTGAGTAGAGGAACAGGGCCTTTAGCCTATCTGTGTAGGGTAGATTTTGGAGGGCCTGGATTTTCCTGATGAGGAACCTCTGTGGTCTCTCCAGCTGTCACATGTGCTTTGTGAGGTTATGCCGAAAGAGGCATTGTACTCAATAATGGTTCTTTTAAGGGAAGAATACAGGGATGTTATGACCACCTTGTACCTGGATGAAATACCCTTACTAATGAGGTGGGCCATGTAGAAAGCTTTCTGCACAACGGAGGCAATATGGTGGTTAAAAGTCAGTTTGCTATCAACCTGGGTGCCCAAGTCACTCACGACTGATTGTATGCTTAGGACCTTATTATTAATGTGCATTCAGCTTATACATTTCCCATTGTGCAAATATCTAGAGTTCTATTTGCAGTCAGTTTTATTATTCTCTGTCCCCCATCACATATTATATCACATGGTCTGTAATAGTGTGTCCTGAGCACTTGATTTATTTTATCTTATCCAAAGTTTCCCTGTCTACTAATAATCCATCCATCCTACTCACTTGCTAAGCTTCACATCTTCAAAAGGTGAATCTTTCTTCTCCTGGCTTCATCTTCTGCCACACTTCAACCAATTTCATTTTTTCATCTCTAAATATAATTCCAATTGATTTCCTTTAATAAAATGTCATCCTCCCATGCTTTCTGTCTTCATCCGGCTTTGACAGCACATTGAAATCTCCACCCATGGTCAAATGATTATTTTTGTCTTTAATTTTGCGAATATAATTTATTCATCTTTCAAATACTTTTGAAATGACCCTATTTTGTCTATAAAATGAAATGATTTATTTTCTGCCCTAAATCCATCTTCTGTTATCCACCTGCATTGTTCATCCATTTCCACTCTTATTTCTCTACATATTTCTTTACCCTGAAATATTTCTTTACCCTTCACTAAAAGTCTGGCCCCTCGTTTTCTTCCTATCTTACACCACTTACACCTAACCAGCAAAACATTTTTTTTTCAATTTAAAAATACCACATAACTTCAGTTTCATTTCTTCCAAATTTACCCTCAGTAACTTCCTTTCCCTTTATATAGGACTGTTTACACCTCCAGCATTCCCTGAACCTATCCATCTTTCCACTCCCCCAAAACCTCCTTGGCACTTTTTTGCCGCCATTTTGAACCTAGGCTGGGTAGAAGTACCCACCAACACTTTGAATCTTGATACCAAAGCATTTGGACTACATTTGCATACAGGGAAGCATATTTAAACTACATTTCTAATTGCCATTATCTTTATCATCAACCTACTTTTTCTCATTTTCTACAGGAGGTCAGTGTGTCATGTCAACTGTAGCCATCTCTTTCTAGTCAGTGCTGCTCTACTACCTTCTTCAGCCCTCATGCCTGGCTGTTGCAGGTCTTCTCTCACACAATCCATCCACCTGTTTGCAGGATGCCCTAATTTCCTCTTGCCTTCCTCCTATCTGTCCCAAATCGTCTTCACCAAACTGTCTACTGTTTTTCTGTACATGTGCCCAAACCACTGTAATTGGTTCTCTTTGACTTTTTCTGCAATTTGAGCTACTTTGGCTTCTGTTCTTGTGCCCTCATTTGTTTGTCTGTCCCACAGTGTTCATCCTGACACCAGTCTCAGCCACTTCATGTCCATCACCTCTAGCTTCCTCAACTGTTCTGCCTTTACTGCCCAGGTTTCTGTACCATACAGTAGTACTGGTCACACCACTGTTTTGTACATCTGACTTTTCAGCTTCTTTGGCATTTGTCTATCATATGTTACCCCTGACACACTGTGCCAGTTGGCTGCTGCCCCTATGATTCTAGCTTTGACCACCTCAATAGACTTCCTTCTCCTCAGCTCCCTCACATATGCTTGAAGCTGATAATCTGTTCCACTGTCTTTCCTTCTGTCTCATTTCTCAGCCTCTTCTGATTCCCCCATTTGCTGCAGTTACAGATGTCTTATCTGCACGCAGTTTCATCCCATGTGCCCGCAGTTTTGCATTCCCTTTCCCTATTATCTACTAAAGTTCTTGCTCAGTCTGCCTGTAATGCCACATCATCGGCATACAGCAATGTTATTGATCTGTTCCCTCGGACCAGTTTGCTAACATAATCCATCACTGGTATGAACAGCAGTGAGTTCAGAGCTGAACCCTCATGCACATCCATTCCACTTCGAACCCCTCTGTGAAACTAAACAGTGTACAGGAGAACACAGATCACAGACTGCATGCTGTGGCAGGGCTAGCTACTTGATGGTGCAAAAATATGGCTCTGGGTGAATTGTACTTATCTTACCTTTTAAACCAGTTTTGTGTGTTGTTTGCTTTTTATCTGAAGTTAAAGCTATTACATTTAAGGCATTTTATAGTCTGCATTGCTTTTTGTTTTCTGTGTTTGCCCTTTGTGTTTTTTCTTATTTTTTTCCCTGCCCACAGCTCTCCCTGATTCCTATTGTTCTTTTCTACACATTTAAGCTGCCTGCCCCTACTGTACACCTGGCCCAAGAAGCTTACGCCAGTTATCTCCTCTGCTCATCTTACTGGTTACTGACAGAAACTGGGAAGACCCTTACTTAAACTGTTAGTTAACTTTAAAATTGCCTTAAACTGTGTGTGCTTCTTTTTGATGGCTTGTCTATCTTTAAATCACTGTATAATTACTTGTTGTTAGTTGTTAGACTTGTGATGGCACCTTTTCACTTGTGACTAACTAAAATGTGTTTTTACATGAAAAAGTCTGGAACTACAATTCTAGCGGGAGTAGAAAGGTAGCCTGGTCTTTCAGAGTTGAAAAATGCACACAAAGTTGTTTGTTTCAACTTTAAACCTATGGCAAATGCTGGAGGCTTATCATTTTCATTGCAAAACAATCAATTTGCTTTACTTGTATGTAAAAGCTTTCTTTTTTTTTAATGGCTACATGACTGCATTTGATGTAAACTTAAACTTATGGTTGGAACCAGAGACTATTTATTGCAATGCTAAACATTCTGTTTAGTTCATGCAGAATGGGGCTTTGAGAAAAAGAAGTTATGTACTCACCATAACGTTCCATGTGAGTTGTTTATCTCGTCTTCATTCTTTACTGATGAGTTCGGAGCCGAACCTCAGCTCGATTTGGCCAACTGCAAAGACTTGAGGTCTTCGACCAGATTGAGGCCAACTCCCTATCCCATGATGCACTCTGATCTTCCCTCAGATCTTGTTTGCTGCATGACTACTTAGTAGTATAAATATGCCACTCAGAGAGTTGGATAAGAGACAAAGCACTCTATATGGACCTCAAGTAGACTGGATGGGGGTTGGAGGGTGGGACATAAGAATGAAGGTGAGATGAGCAACTCACATGGAATGTTATGGTGAGTACATAACTTCTTTATGTGAAGTTATTCTATCTCACTGTTCATTTGTTGCTGATGGGTAGCGTCCCAAGCACCATCTTCTCGGGTGGCTCACGGGAGTATATTCCTCAGAACTGTGGAACCAAAAGTGGCCCTGTCCCTGGAGGCCTTGTCTACTTTGTAATGAGTGATAAAGGTATAAGGTGTAGACCAGGTAGCTGCTGCACAAATAGAGTCTAATGGTAACCTCGCAGAAAAAGCTAAGGAGGTTGAAATAGCTCTAGTAGAGTGGTCCTTTACTTTTTGTTGCAAAGAGGCATTTTGTGAATTGTAAATGAAGCAAATGCAATCTGATAGCACCTTGACAAGGTTACTTTTGTCACTGAGACACCCTTCTTTGACTCTAAAAAGGAAACGAATAGTTGATCCGTTGCCCTGAATTGTTTTGTTCTGTCTAGATAGAATCGTAGTTGTCTATGTACATCTAGTTTGTGCAGCATGTGTTCCATCCTATTTGTGTATTGGAGAAAGAAAATTGGCAACTCAATAGATTGGTTAAGATTTGCCTCTGAACAAACTTTTGGTAAAAAAGATGGATTAGTTCTGAGTGAAATTCTGTCATTATGGAAAATCAGATAAGGAGGTTTGATGGCTAGGATTTGCAGCTCAGAAATCCGCCAAGCAGAAATAATGGCTTTCAGAAAAATAGTCTTCCATGAAAGGAATTTCAAAGAACAGGATGAGGCTGGTTTGAAAGGGGGTAATATGATTCTGGATAGAACAAAATTTAGATTCCATGGCATGACTGGATGATTGGTGGCCTCAAATGAACGGCACCTTTAAGAAAGGCTTTAGCAAGTTGATGCGACATGATATTAGCCTTGGAAACCAAAATGAAAATTTGATATTGCTGCTAATTGAACTCTGATGGTAGCTGCAGCTGCTCCTTCATTGAAAAGTTTAGTTAGGAATTTCAATATAGATGGGATTGGAGCTAGGTAAGGATCAACATCATTCTGAGCAGCCTATAAAGAAAATCTCTTCCATTTGCTAAGATATAACTTTCTGGTAGAGGATTTATGACAGGATTTTATAATATGTTGGGTCTCAGCTGAGAGGTTGTAAATCCTCACTATTGTGTGAATTGGTGCACCCAAGCTGTCAGTTTGAGGGAATGAAGTGAAGGATGAAGAGCCCCCGATGAATGGGTCAACAGATCCGGAACTGGGTCCAGGATTCAGGGTTTTCCAAAAGATGAGGCTGGATAAAGGGAAACCAGATTTGTTGAGGCCAGTAAGGGCCATTAGTATCATGGTCCTTCCCGGTAGTTTTGCTTTCTGTAATACCTTGGGAATCAGAAGGAAGGGGGAAATGCAAAAAGGAGACCCAGGGGCCAATTGTGTACCAGTGCATCCCTTGGGGCTTCCCCTGGCTGAGGATGAGGGCAAAGTAGCTGCTGCATTTCGTGTTTGTTGGGGTTGCAAAAAGATTGCAGCAAGGCTGGCCCCACCTGCAGAAAATCCTTTCTGCTATTTGTTGTTTTAGGGACCACTCATGAGGCAGCAAAATTGCCCTGCTCAGCTTGTTTGCTATCACATTGGATTTCCCCGAGATGTGCGTTGTTGTCAGAAAGTGCTGGAAGGAAATTTCCCACTGCCATACTCTCATGGCCTCCCAACGCAGGGGGTAAGATTTGGTTCCTCACATTGTTGATGTACCGGACCACTGACATGTTGTCCGTCTGAATTGCAATTGTCTCCAGAGGTCGAGAGTCTTGAAAGGACCGCAACGCTAGAAGTACCGCTCTCATCTCCAGGACATTTATATGCAAATGAGCCTCATGTTTCTTCCACATGCCTTGAGCTGTTCTTCCCTGAAAATGCCCCCCCACCCAATCAAGGAAGCATCCGTGGTCACCGTGGCTATGGCATTGGGTAGAACGAATGTACGTCCCTGAGATACATGATGAGATGTCAACCACCACTGAAGGTTCTTCTTGCATGCATTTCTTGCATGCATTCATTAGGACAATTTGATGTGACATTGGAAGTTCCTGAAAGGACAATTGAGAGAATAGGAGCCACTGAAGAATTCACATATGCATTCATGCAAGGGGAATGGCAATGATTGCTGCTGCCATCGATCCTAGCAATTTGAGTACCATTGAGAGTGCGGCTTTTTTTTCTCAGAAGCAGATCTGATACTTGTTCTTGTAAAAGAGAAATTCTTTCTGGAGGCAGACTTAGTGTCATAGAAATTGTGTTTAGTTTTGCTCCTATGAAGACGTTCTGTTGCGATGGTGATAAGGCATATTTTTATGAGTTGATGGTAATCCCCAATCGATTGCATAGGTGTAAGGTTGTTTCCCTCACCTGAATGAGTTTTTGCTTGGTAGTGGGAGTGAGGAACCAGTCGTCTAGATATGGAAGCACCTGGAATCCCAACTGTCTCAGGTGAGCGGTGACGACTGCCAAACATTTGGTGAACACTATGGGGGCTGTAGTGAGACCACAGGGCAGAGCACGAAATTAATAATGGCTAGCTCACAGATGGAAGCGTAGATGACCCCTGAATGGTCTGTCCATTTTTATGTGGTAGTACGCATTCTGAAAATCTATAGAGCACATCCAATTGTCTTTTCCCAGAAAGGGAAGTATTGACTGAAGTGTGACCATCCAGAACTTCATGTTTTTCACTGACTTGTTTATTCTGCTTAGGTCCAGAATAGGTCTTCATTCCCCTGTTTTCTTTGGAACTAAAAAGAACTTTGAGTAAGTTCCAGATCCTCTTTGGTCTGCTGGGACTGGCTGGATGACTCTTTTGTCCAAAAACATTTGGACCTCTAAGGCTGCTAGGTCCCTGTGACTGGATAGAACGTCTGGGATTTTTTTTATTAGAGGGGGTGGGGTGGCAAAGGGAATAGAGTATCCTCTGGATATTATGCTTTGTACCCAGCTGTCTTTTGTTATATTTAGCCAGGCATATAAGTACAAATATAGGCCTCCCCAGACTGCCTCCAGAGATGGACAGTCAGGCCTCCTCTCAAGAGCGCTGATAGGGCTTGCCAAAGAGCTGCTCTCTGTCACTCTGGTTCTGCAGACCCCCTCTGCCGCATGGGCGGCATCTTCCATTATTACCCCTCCTCTGCCTCTAGAGGGGGTGTCACCATGAATGTTTTGGAAAGATCCTTGAGACTTCTGGAACCATATCTTTCCACCTCCCCTCCCTTTGGGGTAAGGTCTGTTTGGGGTAGAAAAATGTACACCAGTGGCAGACAAGGTCTTTCTGTCTTTCTCACTCCTATTAAGAGTTTCCTTAACCTTAGGTCCAAAAAGGGATGAACCATCAAAGTGGGTGTTAATGAAGGAAGACTTAAAGGGTTCTGCAAAGGAACATAAGCGCATCCAGGAATGTCTCCTAAAGAGCGATTCCTGTACTCGCTGCCCTGCTCGTACCATCATCTGCATAAGACAACAGATGCATGGAAGAGTTCACTATCAAATTAAGAGTGGAGAGCTGGGAAGTTACTCTGTCTGAAACTCCTGCAGTTACCGAACCCTGTAGGGTATCTCCTAGCTCATTCAGGATATCCCTTTGCAATCTAGTAAAATGTGTGAGACAGTTCAGTGATTGAAGGACAAAAGCTGCTGAACTGAACATACGCTTCCCATATTTGTCCATAATCCTAAATTCTCTATTAGGAGGATGAACAGAAGAAGGAGTCTCCGATAATTCCTTCTTGGTGGCTGCCGCCACCACCATAGCATCAACCAGTACTCCTTTGGTAAGATAAAGTCTGTCTTGTGGGCTTGCAATAAATTTGTTAGGCCTCCTAGGGATGGGCTTCTTGGTGTCTGAGGTCTCCCACACCCTTCGAGTGAGTAATTCCAGCAGCTCATCGAAAGTTGGAGACACCCAAAAAGGTGGAGGATTGAGAGCCAAAAGTCTTCAGGAGAACTAACTCATCATCAGAAGGGTTAAAGGATTTCCAGCCACCCCTCTGTTTAATAATCTCTAAGATATCTGCAAAGGAGATATCTTCTGAGGGGGACCGTGAGGACCCTTCTGACTCATCTAAGTCAGTATCCAAAGTGACTGTCTCCTGTGGGGAGTCCAAATGCTTCCTCTAGCAGAGGCTCTTCCTAGGCACTTCTTCAGTAGGGGCTTATGGAGAGGTCTCAGAAGAACATGGCTCACCCAATGGAGCTTCCTAAGGCTCAGGATCTCTACACTTTAAAGAAGCATGTGAAGAAGAGGCAGACACTGGTGCTTTCAGGGAGGGAGATGCTCGAACTGATGGAGTGGTTTTCGGGATGGACAAAGCCCTCCTCATAGCTTCAAAGGCCCCTTGGTCCCAACGAGAAGAATTCCACAGATCCAAAGATCCAATGGAAATCAGAGGGCTCTGAGCCAGAGATCGGGGCCGAGCAAACTCAAGCCAAGGCTCCGAGAGGTAAAGTTGGCACCAAGTCGGTCTGTCTATCCTCCCTGGACCCGACTGGTGAGTGTTAGCCCCCGAGATTTCTCAGTCAGCGCCGAGGGTATCCGGGCAGTTGGGGCTGACAAACCTATAGGAGGTGTCAGACCTGAACGGTCCATGACCATCAGTTCTGTGCTCCCCTGCTCTGAAATGTCCATGCAAGTCAGAGGAGGAACAGAAGATGTAGGAGGAACTAAGATCAGCTCCGAAGCCCCCCTGGGTCAGTACCAATAAAAATTTTGTTAGTGCCGGTATCTGTAGGAGCTTCTTCACCACACAGTCCACATCCAGATCAGACAGTCTACTTGAGGTCCATGAGGAATGTGATAAGGCCACAGATTGTAGTATAAGAGACTTTAAGGTTGGAGATACTGGCTCCAAGGTCGGGGACCATCTCCGAACCATAACGACAGTCAGTTCCGAAGGCTGTGGAACCGATGTTGATGCTTTACTGGAATCTGACTTTGATGTAGATGGAGATTTTGATGGCTCCATCTTCTTTCAGTGTTTGTCTGGCTTATCCAAGGATTACTGAAAAGATGATTTAAGTAGACCTTTATCCATCAACTTTCTCTTCCTCTCATGCAACACTTCTGGCTTTCTCTTTCTCCTGGTGTGACATCTTCCACAAGCAATTCACACAACAACTGTTTAAGCCTTGTAAGAATGGTTTAAACTAATCAAAAAACACAGAAATTATTTATACACCCTGTGTAAAAAGAAGGGCTGCAATTGCACTCTAACACACCACATTAACACTAATAAGAAATAGAAACCTAAGGGGTTAAAAAAACAGCCACTACTTTAGTAAATTGGAAGAAATGTATGTATAAGTCCTGTAAAAAAAGGAAAGGGCTAAGCACACACTCTAGTAGAGAACAGACTCTATGCCCTATGAAAAACTACGGGCTAACACTATTAAACACACTAATTATGCTATAATACCTATCCATATGCTCTGCTAAATAGCTAGCACACACTAAAAACTAAGAGAAAGAAGAATTAAAGGGCCTAAAAGAAAAACACAGCCACTAAATTTCTCTTAAACACACTAAGAGACATATGGAGGATAGAAAGGCCTAACCATAAAAAATGACCTTAAAGACTAAATATCTAATGCGATATAATTATGAGCACAAGCCTACACACTTCTAACTACTATAATGCTAATTTACTCATTTTTACCAAATACTAAAGCTATAATATTGAAATAAGAAAAGTTATTCACTGGCCAGAGCTGATGAATGTCTGATCAAGTAGCAGTGGCAAACGAGATCTGAAGGAAGATCAGGGTGCATCATGGGATAGGGAGTTGGCCTCGAGCTGGTTGAAGACCTTGAGCTTTTGCAGTTGGCCAAGTCGGAGCCAAGGATCAGCTCCAAACCCGTCAGTAAAGAATGGACGGCAAGATAGAACAACTTCACATAGAATGTTCAGTTAATTGTTGAGGAACATGCATCTACTGTGTTCAGTAATATATAAGTGCAGTATTTGCCATAAAACAAAGCTCTAACTATTGCTATAATTTATTTACTACTTCTGGACCATTATATTTTGATTAATACTCTGAACTGTTTATTTTTTGTTTATTAGTGGTGTTGTATTTCACAATTGTCTACTGTTCTCTAAACTGTATTTTAAATTTTTTGAGTGTGTTAAAGCTGTAGAACTTTACAACTGCTCACTGTTGTCTACCATCTTTTACTTTCTTTTTTCTCAGCCCCAAGCCAGCTGTATCTTATAGAATTTGCAGCACCTACCCTGTGGCAAATAACACTACTAACATAAGTAAAGCCAGTGGGACATCCAACTGTATTGAAGAACCTTGCAGATCCTAAGTGTATGTCTCATTATAATACAAAAGGAATTAGTAGGTTGTGTTTTTTACTGTAATCCTTAATGTCTTAAACAGTCTTTCAGCTTTTCCCACTTAGGGGTCCCCACAGCGGAACTCCGGTCTGCTAATGATCGGCAGTGAATTTTTACGGTGTCAAGTTGCCAGCCCGGCACCCAGCCTTCAAAGAAGGCACATCCACACACACCCGCACCTACCTGCATGTCTTTAAATTCACTCGACCATGAAGAGAACATGCAGACTCTTCACAGAAGGAAAACCAGCAGAGAATTGAACTGGAGATATTCTTGCTGTGAGGCTACAATGCTAACCGCTGTGCCACTGTGGCCTCCCTACTGTAATCCTTAATGTACTGTACATAAATACATGAACCAGCAGCAGGGATTTCAACCCCCCCCCCCCCCCAATGTTGAAACAGTCTGATTTCTACTCTTCAAGTCTTTAAAAACACTCCACTCTAAACTGTAATTCTAGCACTTCCAGTCACTAGAGAAACATTTATCCATCTTTTTTTGGTATATGATATATCCCCACTACCTTCCCAGTCTGTATTTGAGTCAACATTAGCTGACTCAATCACTTTCAGCCTCAGACATTTGAGTCACCCCCCCCCTCCCAAGTGCACATATTCTGGTTTCTGCATTTAGTCTGTAAAACACTCCACACTAAAGTGTAATTCTAGCTCTTCCAGTCTCTAAAGAAGCATTTACCTGTTTATTTTTTTCTTCTTCTATGTGATATATTCCCACTACCCTCCCAATCTGTCTCTGACTCAACAATAGTTGACTCACTCTCTCTCAGCCCTCAGACAAGGTAATTTCTTAGGGCATCTAACTGGTACAATTAAAAAGGACTTTCGCTCCTTTAAATAAAAAGCATTAGTAACAAAAAAGACTAACATTATAGATGAGATTTCTGAACAACTGAGTGTTTATTTTTGAATTGCGCATAACTTGATTGGTTCATCCCGCTCCGTTTGCCCTACAGGCTCACTCCGCTCCCCTACCCTGCCCACAATTCCCACCCACCCCTACATACTCTGAATTTATAGGTAACCTCCTTTCGAACATCCTCCCTTCATCCACCCATTATCCAATAATTATACCCATCAGCACCATCTAGACATGTCCTTCAACTTCCCAACATTCCAGCCCACCTACCAGTTCAATATCTACACCCATATCTCACCCTCACCAAATAATAAATACCTCCTCTAACTCCACAACCTCACTCCCACTATGTCTCATTACCCCCAATCTCATCTCCACTATACCCTCCTGGAATTAACCGCCCTATTCACCTGCCTCTCCATAGCCACCATCAGCGCCTCTTATCTCTTCACAATCACTCAGTGTATCCACCCCAAATCCCCCACCCTAACCCATAACATTACTATCACCCCCACTCATGCAAGCATATACCCCACCATATACACCATATACACCCAACCTCCCATATACCATGTTCCTCCCATGTACCACTTCTATCCATCTAAAAAGAAACCAAGTCTACAATTTCACTACCTAATCATCCAGTACCTAAACACTATCACCTGTATAACTACCCAGCTAGTAATAGGAGGAGACATTCATCCCAACCCCTGGCCAGCAACCCCTGCTAATAAGCCATGCACCCATCACTATCCAGCTAAGCACAAACTTAATGACTTACTGATACTAAATATGAATACCCACAGTACCATGAATAAAATAGAAGACCTTCACGCTGCCATCTCCTTATATAACCCTGATATTATTCTCATCACAGAGACATGGCTTAAACCACATATTAAAGATAATTCCATCACCCCACCTGGGTATAACATTCTCATTGCAGACCAGCTACACAAAAAAGGGAAAGGCTTAGCTCTATGTCACAAAACCAACTCCTCCAAAAAGATTCCCTAACTTCAACAATGCAGAGACTCTATTTGCAAAGCTCTCCCTTAAGCAACATAAGCACCTAAATCTACTGGGCATCTATATACCCCCGGGTGACAACTTAACCACCCTGGAATCCATACTTCACTGGGCCTCATACTCCCTCCCTCAAGCAATTATCATACTAGGTGATGTAAACATTGACAGGAACTCCATCCATTCTCCCAACCCCACCCACCACATTAACCTATATAACTTCACCAAACTTATAGATACTTCCACACACATTGATAAGGCCACAAAAAGATATCTATGCTTGATTGGATCCTCACAAATCAACCAAATGCTGCCCATCAATGTGGCACCTTACCAAACTCTGAGCGACCACAGCCCCACTTTTATTCTTAGGCAAAAACCTAAAATAATTAACTCTCCCTCCCTTCTATAAACCTGCTCTAACAAAAATTTTCCTAGAGACTACTTCATAAGAGCCTTGCAACATTGCAACTTGTCTCCCATCAAAACCCTTTCATTAGACAAAGTAGTTGATTACTTCAACTCCACATTCCTAAATATCATCAACCAACTAGCCCCCTTAAAAACTATCAGGATATGTAGCAACCCCACCCCTTGTCTCCAGAAAACCACAAAAGCCTTACTTAGAGCCAGGGATAAAGCCTGGAAAAACTGGCACCACACCAGATCACCCGCAGCTAGGCAAACCTTTCACAAGCTCAGAAACAAAGCAAAAAAGCAGGTTAAGCTTGATAAACAAAATTACTGTATCACTCAACAAAACAAATACAGAACCAAACCGCAAAAATTCTGGGCAACAATAAATAACATCCTGCAACCCGGAAGAACCACCACTCCCGCTCCCAATATAACAGGTACAGACCTGGACATAGCCTCCAGCTTTAATAACTATTTCACCTCCTCAGTACTCAAACTTTTAAGTAGCATCACTTCCTCCAACACCCCAAAACCACCTTAGGTCCAAATCAATACCATACCTTTCACACGTAAGTCTGTTCCTACCTCTACTATCCAAAAACTCATAAGTAAACTCAAACCAACTACCCTTACAGCCAATAACTTTCCTGCTGAATACCTCCAAATTGCTTCCACAGCTATAGCAACTCAAATTCACAAAGCACGTATCAACAACCATCACTAAAGTCCACAAAAAGCTAGGTTCCTTCTATCACTGTAAAAGTTACCTAACAACCAAATCTCAAATTGCAATAGCCAGGGCCCACCTCCTCTCTACTCTACTTTATGCATCCCCAATTCTAACTAATCTTTACAAAACTGGCCTTAATAAACTTTCCATCTGTTACAACAAAATCACTAGATTCGCTACCAATGCCAAGTCACAATCCCACCACTGCCTTTCCCTACAAGCTTTGCACTGACTTGAATTTCCGAACTTATTAAGGTACCATCAACTCAGCCTAGCTCATCTAATTCTGTACTATCCCGAGAAAAACCCCACCTGACTGGCATGCTGGACTTCTACAATTCAAATAGACAACTTTGGTCCTCCAACAAAGCCTTAATCAAAACCATCACATGCAAAAACAACTCCAGGGAATCACTATTTGCACATGAAACAGCAAAAATATGGAACAACCTTCTCCCTGACATCAGACTACAAATTTCCACACCCTCCTACAAAAGCCTACTTAAAATATACCTCTTCACCAACCATCTATGCAACTGTAATTGAACCCCTGAAGCCTCGTCCACTTAGTATTTCTACACCCCATTTGTCCTGAACAGCACAAACACCATCTAACTATACCTATCCATGTGTGAGCAATAACCTATATATGAGTATATATACGTGTGTGTGTGTGTGTGTGTGTGTGTGTGTGTGTGTGTGTGTGTGTGTGTGTGTGCGCTCATACGTTCATAAGTTGGTACTAGGCTATCAACCCTAGGGCCTATACAAGCCTAGCCATAACAATTCCCTGGCTATTTTTTCCCACAGTATTTACTTCCGTGTGTGTATGCATGTGTATAAATAAATATATGTATATATATATATATATATATATATATATATATATATATATATATATATATATAAACGTATATATGTGTATGTATATGTATACATATATATGTAGATATGTGTATATGCTCTTACACGTATATTTGCTTGAATGTATATATGGAAAAATTAAAACATTTATACATTCTTATTCATTTGTGAAATATCTTGCAATGCTCTACCAGGTTCTTATCTACTCTCACTGTATATTCTGTACACTTGTATTTTCAACCAAAAGGGGGAATATCCTCTTATTATATAATAATGGCTGTGAAGTCTACAATCTGTATGCTACTACTCTGTAATGTCTCTTTTGTAAATTTTTCTTCTCTCTGTAAATTTATGGAGTCTTTCTCCCCAGGAATTCCGCTGAAAATGGACACTTGTTGTCCAGTTGGACTATCCTGGCAAACATATGGTAAATAAATAAAATAAATAAATAAAGTGAGACTGTTTCATTAGCCAGAGGATTTTTTAGGGACTTAGTTTGGTGTTAATCTACACTTGCGTGTTACTTTTCCTGTGCTTTTACATTAAAACATTCCAGAATCATCTATCCTGTGACAGAAAATGTTTACCTGATCTCTTTAAGTTGGGACTCAGGTGGCATTCCAGAGAGCTGAAACTGTAGTCATTTACTGGCCAGAGGGTTATGGCAGATAATTTACAGCATTTCTCTGACTGCTATAAATGAGGCGCTTTTTCACTGAGGTGTTCACTGCTCAGTGGCAGTTAGCAGTGCCCTCTATAGTACCAAATTTATAAAGCATGAACTTAGGATATTAACCTGTAATACAGGTTGGCACTTGCTCAAAACTAATAAACCTTAGCACTAGACCCCCCTATATTGTAGAGAAGGACAAGGCTCTCTATTTGACCTTACCAGCCAATCAGTAAAACAGTTCACTGTACCTATCCATATAATATATATATATGTGTGTGTGTGTGTATATGGATCTACTTTAGAACACCGACACGCCAGTTCGCCGACACACAAACCACTGACACCAAACAACCGACAACACACAATACCGACAACGCAAAACACCGAACACCATTACACCGACACACTACACGTAAACAACACATTACACTACATTACATATCCACTAGCCCTAACCCAAACCCTAACCCTAAGGTCCGACACTACCGCACACTTACCCTACCTGCACCCTAACCCTAACTCACTTAACCCACCCCTAACCCTAAGATCCAACACTACCGCACACTTACCCTACCTGCACCCTAACCCTAACTCACTTAACCCACCCCTAACCCTAAGGTCCGACACTACCGCACACTTACCCTACCTGCACCCTAACCCTAACTCACTTAACCCACCCCTAACCCTAAGGTCCGACAGTACCAGACACTTACCCTACCTGCACCCTATTCCTAACTTACTTAACCCACCCTAAAACATAAACCTGTCACTAACACACACTTACATTATCCAAACCCTAACTCCGACACTACCGCACACTCACCTTTCACACACCCTAACCCTAAATCCCTCACTATTGCACACTTACCTGTCCGCTCCCTAATCCTAAATCCCTCACTATCGCATACTTACCAAGTCGCGCTTACACGTTCCCCTTGTCGGTCTTCCAACTGTCGGGATTTCAGCATTTCGGTCAACTGTGTTGTCGGTCCTTTCGCGTTCCTCTTCCGCGTGTCGGCGAACTGGCATTTCGGTAATTTGAATAGGACCCGTGTATATACATATATATATATATATATATATATATATATATATATATATATATACATATATATATATATATATATATATATATATATATATATATATATATGTGTGTGTGTGCGTGTGTGTGTGTGTGTGTGTGTGTGTGTGTGTGTGTGTGTGTGTGTGTGTGTGTGTATGTGTGTGTGTGTGTGTGTGTGTCAATAGACAGATATAAAACAAATCATAATCCACTCATATTTGACCACATATACCATTAAACTGTCATAAGCTGTCCATCCATCCACAACTCCTTTTTCCCATTTATGCACATGGGGTCAGGGTGTCACTTCAACAGTAGCAATCATCTAGAGCCAACGTTTACACCGCCATGTGGCTAGCACTGCCTCAGTAGTTCTTTCACATCGCAGACGCACATGCAAACTCACACCTATGGCCAATTTAGAGTGTTTAGTCCACCTGCTGCATGCATTTGGAATGTGGGAGGAAACCAGAGCACCCAGAGGAAACCCACACAGACACAATGAGAACTTGCAGACTCCACACAGAAGGCACATTCAGCTGACAACTGAACCGGGGAGCTTCTTGCTTTCAGGTGACAACACTGTCCACTGCACCACTCTGCTACCCTTTAAACTGCATAAATAATAAAAAAATGGAACAATAACAGATTCTGGTGAACACTTTATTTTATTTTAAATTTGTTGACCAGCAAAGTTCAGCAGTTGAGCACAAATGCCCTTTTTCAGCAGAGGCCCAGGGAGAAAAGTTCCAGTACAATCATAATCTTTTAAGTTACATAACATCAACAGTGTCAGGCAGAATGCAATTAAAATAAATGTTACTATATCACAATGAATAAGATAGTAACTATGCATACAGTAGAAAGGCTTCTTGTACTAAATATACTGTATACAGATATAGTTAAATAAATGGCTATGCAGTAGGATAAATGTTATACAGAATACTGAGTTATTTACAAAGGGTGGAAAGCAAAAGGTTGATTTAATTTGAGATATAAATGAAATGAGTAGTAAAAAAGTTAAGCAAGGCATAGGTAGAAGGTGGAGTGCATGAAGACAGAGAGAGATAGTTGGTAACAGAGTAGAGGTGTAGCAAAGAGATGGAAGAAAGCAGAGATGTTATACTTATCCTGGAGCTGTACAGCTACAAAGTCAGGATGTTGACAGGGGTTCTCCTAGATGTGTTTTGAAGGCCTGCTGGTTTTCAAGATGCCTGAGAGCATGTGGGAGGGCATTCCAGAGGGTAGCTACAGAGTTTGAGTGTAAGGAGGCTTCCAATGCATTTTGGTCTTTAGTGAGAGAGAGGAGTTTGCCTTAAAAGTGAAGAACTTTGATAGGGTGGTAGTGCCAAAGCATGCCTTTTAGTGCTGGATACCTATCAGAGTAGTCTATTACTATTAGTTAGTAGTAGGTGACTATAGAGCAGGTTATGTGGGAGTTTAATCCAATTTACTGGTATAACAGCAGAACAGTGATGAATTCTAAAGGGGGTAATTTTCAGCAGAGTGAGCTATTTTATTGTAGCATTATCCAGCTTTGTTTGTGTTGAAGTTTGTAGGTTAGCAAAGAGTAGGGAGGGTGGCCTAATGGTTAAGGTGTTTGCCTTACAAACACAAGGTGCAGAGTTCAAGTCTCCCAAGGGATAATTGACTAGGCTTGAAAAATGGCTCACAAGGGCAGTTATTTACCTAAGATACAATATAGTAGGTAAGAGGTAGGCATTAGCTGTGGTTTCTCTAGTACAGTTTGTTAAGTAGGGTTTTGTTCTGTATAAGAGGCCAAGCTTTTGGTATTTTTTTTAATAATAGCTTGGAAGTGTATGTCAAATTTCAAGTTGTCATCAGTGGTGACTCTTAAGAGTTTAGTACTACGGACTTGTTCAATCAGCGTGTTATTTAATCAAGTGATTTTTACAAGAGTTTTGCTTTGGGAGAATGGTTTATTGATGAAAAGTGATAGTTTCATTATTGGGGAGTGGGGGTTAAGAAGAAGCTGTGAGTTGTCTAGCCAGGATTCTATGGACATAAAGGATTCTTGAGGAATTTCTTGATATTTTTGTAGCTTAGAGGCAGTGGAGATCATTGTAGAGTCATCTGCAAATTGTACAAGAGTGGCACGGTTGGAAGCAGTGTGTAGATCATTTATAAATATGTTCATAGGTTCATAGGTTCATAGGTTGGTACTAGGCTATTGGCCCTAGGGCCTATACAAGCCTAGACATAACAATTCCCTATGTTAAATAGGAGGGATCCAAGTATGATCCAAGTATGGAACCTTGTAGCACTCCTACAGTAACAGGTAGACATGTTGAGTATTCTTACTGCCATTTGACTGCTTGGACTCTATCTGTTAGGTCATTGCTAAACCATAACAGGGAGGAGGAGGAGAGACCTAAGGAAGACAGGTTTAATAGTAGTTTATGGTGAGAAACGTCAAATTCTTTGGACAGGTCTAGGAATATGAAATATACTGATTTTATGATATTGCTGTTGTTATTGATGGTATCAGCAAAGTGAAGTAGGGCAGTAGTGGTGCTATGGTTGAGATGAAAACCATGCTGTGTGGGAGAGAGAAGATTGTTTATGGTTAGGTATTGCAATAACTGGGAAATGGCTGGGACATCAGATTCTAGAATGGATTCGTTCATTAGTAAAGATATTATTTATGATAGAGCTTCGGCTGCAATTTTTATAAAGTCTATAAATTCAAGAGGAAGGGTGCCAGCAATTGAGCTTGTAGTCTTTAGTTTTAGAAGATATTTTCTTATGCTGGAGGTAGAAACAGGTTTGAGTGAGAAGTGGACTTCCATGGGGATTTGTGGATTGGTTTGATGGTGATATTGTTTTTGATAAGTGAGGCTACAGCATAAACTGTTGACAAGTGCCTGCTGTGGAGAGAGTGGTTTTTGACTATGGCTTGTATTTATTAGATTTTGGCCGATCAGATTTTTTTAGGATTATTTTGGTGTGCCTGCTGTAATTTAAAATATTGGAGTTTTTGTCACGTGTTATATTGTGTTTGGTATCATTTTTTATCTGTCTGTAGTGTAAAAGTTTTTCCTGGCATATGTCAGTATACCATGCTTTACAAGATTTGTATCTAGGCACCATTAATCACCTACTGTTTTTAGATAGCCGTGTTACTGGATTGAGTTTAACTCTTTTTCTGCTCATTGGAGCATGTTCATTCAGTATATTTGTTAAGGTTTTGTTAAATTCAAGGGTGACCTCATCTAAATGAAGATTTTTTTGACATGTTCCAATTTATTAAACCATACATGAACATGTTCATACACTATGCTATTCTGGACTTTAAAACATTTAAATACAATTAGAAAAAATATATGAACACTATCTTATAAGCAACATATTAATTAAAAGGATAAGCCACATAAGGTTATTCATTTCAGCCCCAGTTTAATACTAACTTATTCATCCTTGGAGGAAGGCATGACTTGGACATATCTGCCACTGTATTTCCTTACTGTCTATGATACTTTACATATCCTCTATTGTTTATTGCAAATTATAGTTGTCTAAAGCAAACAATAAAAGTTCTTCCACTTGTTGCAACTTAGAATGTGTCTGCAAAGTGCATTGCAGTTGTTTTTGTTTTTAATGGCATATAAATGATATCATATTCTTAGCATTCATTTTCTGGCCATTCTACCCACATAAAATGCTCAACAACAGTCACATTGGGCTAAATAAGCTGCATTTTCAATATTGCAGTTATAATGTATGTGTTGATCAAACTATCATAGATAAAGTATAGACCACTGTGCATATATTTTCTTATTGCTAGAACCCTGTTGATACTGTCTTCTTCCCCTAATAATATCAAGATTATTTAAAGAAAGTAGGATGTTTTTTCCTGACTTCTGAATTATTCCACAAAAATGTGGCAGTGCTAGCCACCCAGCAATATTAACACTTTCTCTAGATGAGTGTCACTGTTAAGATGACACTCTAACCTCATCTGCAAGAATGGGAAAAGAGGCTGTGGATGGATGGATGGATGGATGGATGGATGGATGGATGGATGGATGGATGGATGGATGGATGGATTAGAAGGCATGATATATTGTATATATACCACATTGTTTTCTGCTATTGTTACTTCTTGATATTTATGTTTTGTATTAAGCCCCCCAGTCTGATGTGTTACTTAGCTGTATGTTCCATGCATAAATCTTCCAACAGACTCAGATCAGACATTAACTTATAGACCAGGGAGAAAATAATTGTTTAATAACCCAAATGAAACAGAATATGATGGCAGTTACTGGAAACTTTTTGAATAGTTATTGTTTTTCTAACTCAGTGATTTTTCAAGAAAATAATAATTTTCACATTTTAAGTTCTTTTGGATGCCCTGTTCATAGGCTACAGAATGCAGCACTGCATTCAATAATTGGTCAGTTTATATAAATAAAACTTTTTTTTATTATTTTATTTATTAGTTATCAGTAAAAGTGAAGTGGTCTTTCTAGGAGCTTTTCTGCTACAACCTGAGTCACAAGTCCTATAACATATGTATGGGCAATTTAGTGTAACTGATTAAAC
Source organism: Protopterus annectens (assembly GCF_019279795.1). Classification (NCBI taxonomy): domain Eukaryota; kingdom Metazoa; phylum Chordata; order Ceratodontiformes; family Protopteridae; genus Protopterus; species Protopterus annectens. Next base: position 3,835,595 of record NC_056730.1, read on the forward strand.
ATGTTTTTAGAAAGTGGAAACAACTTAAGTACCCAGAAGGACTGAATCCCAGACTCATAAAATTATACCACTAAACCATTATGCTGCCTTTGAAAAACTCTACACAGGCAAACTCCCTGAACCAGATAGTCAATACACCAACCAGGGGTGCAGCCATACTGGATCTGGTCCTTACTAATATGGGAGAGTGCTTCACACTCCCTACTGTAACATCTTCCCTGGTAACATCAGAACACAAAATGGTCTCCTTTGAAGTAAAAATAAAACCTGGACCCCCAGCTAAACCTGGAATATTCAGGAACTATTCTAAGGCTAACCTCCGGCTATTAAGTGATAACCTGGCAAAAGGTCAAACCTCCATAAACCCTGAGAACACTGCTGGCTATGCAGAACTGTTCAAAGAAACCCTGTACAAGCATGTAAATAGCTGCATAGAGGCAGCTTTGCCCAACAGGAAGAAGTACAGAACTAACTCAAAAGACAAGCCACCCTGGTGGAATCACAAAATCAATAGGCTGTTTAACAGGAGGAAGTAAATCATGGCAAAAAGTAGGAGGTGCAGCACCCAACAGGAAAAAAACACTCTCATCAAACCAAACAAACAACTCAGAGGACAAATAATGTCTACCAAAGCCAAATTTGAGGTGAATTTGGCCTCCCAGGCAAAGGACAACCACAAGGCATTCTTTAGCTATGTCTGCAACTTTAAAGGCAATACACAATTGTGTGCAGAGCTCATTGTAAATGGAGCCAGCTATACTGAGCCAGATAATATAGCAAACCTACTGGCCGATAAATTCAGCTCCAACTTTAACCCTCTCTCCCCTTCAACCTTCCCTAAGGAAATACCATCAAACATAACTCCCCCTACTATCACTAGGGAACAGGTCCTTAATGCTCTCTCTAAGGCCAATAACACTACATCAATGGGCCCAGACAATATCCCAGGATGCCTTTTAAATAGTATGAAACATGACCTATCAGGCCTCTCAAATTGCTATTTAACTGTAGCCTCCAAACAGGCTTTGTGCCTCATGAATGGAGAACAGCTACATTTGTCCCTCTGCACAAAATTGGGCCATCTACAGACCCTGGAAACTACAGACCCATAAGTCTCACTAGTCTTATATCTAAACCCATGGAAAGAATTATCATGGAGATGATCAATAGAGATATAGTAAACCTCCAAACACAGGACCCAACCCAGTTTAGTTTCATCAAGGGCAAATCATGCCTACTCAACCTTGTGGACTTCTTTGAGGAGGTCACCAAAGCAATGAATGAGGGCAAAATAGTTCACACTACCTACCATGACCTGGCTAAGGCATTTGACACAATACTCTACTTGAGCATTGTTAATAAACTCAAGAGGTTAGGTATAAACCAGTATGTTACCCAGTAGAAAGCCAACTGGCTCACAGACAGGACCCAGGAAGTTAGAATTGGGGAGTCCACCTCTCCAAAGAATCCAGTCACAAGTGAAGTCCCTCAGGGATCAGTCCTTGGACCACTCCTTTTTGGCATTTACTTCTCTGAAGTCAAGGCCAATCTCAGTGGACTCTGGCTGGCTAAATTTTCAAATGATTGCAAATTAGGAGCTTTCATTGAATCCCACACTGACACAAATGTTCTCCAGGAGGGGCTGACACAAACAAACAACTGGTGTCAGAGCCATGAGAACAGCTACATTCATCCCTCTGCAAAAAGTTGTGCCATCTACAGACCCCGAGAAACTACAGACCGATAAGTCTCGCTAGTCTTATATCTAAACCCATGGAGAGAATTATCATGGAGATGATCAATAGAGATATAGTAAACCTCCAAACGCAGGACCCAACCCAGTTTAGTTTCATCAAGGGCAGATCATGCCTACTCAACCTGGTGGACATCTTTGCAGAGGTCACCAAAGCAATGGATGAGGGCAAAATAGTTCACACTGCCTACCTTGACCTGGCTAAGGCATTTGATACAATACTCCACTCGAGCATTGTTAATAAACTCAAGGGGTTAGGTACAAACCCATATGTTACCCAGTAGAAAGCCAAATGGCTCACAGACAGGACCCAGGAAGTTAGAATTGGGGAGTCCACCTCTCCAAAGAATCCAGTCACAAGTGAAGTCCCTCAGGGATCAATCCTTGGACCACTCCTTTTTGGCATTTACTTCTCTGAAGTCAAGGCCAATGTCAGTGGTGTCTGGCTGACTATATTTGCAAATGATTGCAAATTAGGAGGTGTCATTGAATCCCACACTGACACAAATGTTCTCCAGGAGGGGCTGACACAGGCAAACAACTGATGTTAGAGCCATGGACTAAAACTAAATGCCAAGAAATGCATAATAGTTTCCTTTGGGAAGTCATCCACCCCGGGTAACTATCATATTGAAAACACACTCTGAGTTGACCCAGTAGTTAAGGACTTAGGGACACACATAGATAGTAATCTAGCCTTTGACCATCATGTGTCTACAGTAATGAGGAAATCATTCTATGATGCTCAACTAATAAACAAAGGTATTTTATTTTATTTTATTTTACATTTGTTGACCGGGAGAGTCTGACTGGATACATGTCCATTTTCAGTGGAGGCCCGGGGAGAAAAGCTCCACAGACTAAGAACAAACAAGTATGAAATTTCTACATAGCAAGCAAGTATTCATAGGAAAACACATGATTTAACAAGATTCCATAGTTTTAAAGTTACAAAGTACAATATTCACTGGTAGCCGCAAGATTTAACAAAATTACATAGTTTATACGTTAGAGTAAAGTAGTACTTAGAATGTACTGGTTTCAAGTAATAACATTAATTGAGACAAATGTAAGTAAGAGGAGGTTGGGAGAAGATGTTAAGGTTAGTTTTATGAGAAGTGGTTGGGTTTGAAGTTGGAATGTGTATATTTGCAGACTGTTGGTGTGAGTATTCGCAGGTGAGGCATTATATGGAGGAGTTATGATTCTACTTTAAGGGATAGAAGTAAAAGGGAGCATGAGAGTGGGTCAGAGGGTGCAATATGGGTCTACCTGGTGGGTAGCAGGGGCATAGTCATGCGAGTTTTAGGTGTTCTTTTAGTAGTTTTTTGAATGTAACCATTGAGTTGGCTGCGGTAATAGCAGAAGGTAATGAGTTCCAAATTTTGCCTATGTAGTTAGGGAAGAGGGAGTCACCTGCTATGTTATTGCTTTTGGTCACCTTGATTAGTCTTTTATCACTAGACCAAAGTTGTCTAGTATTTATTTGTAGTTTAAGTAGATTAGGTAGTGCTGTTTTTTTTCAGGAAGTAGCAGGAGTTTCTGGGTGAAAGAAAGCTGATGGAATGAGAGGAGATTTGGTAAGTCAAGCCAACTAAGTTGATTTAGTGAATAACAGTGGTGGGCATGGTAGGGGACACCAGTAGCAAATTTGGCAATTTGATTTTAGCAGATGTTAAGACTGGCCATTTCAGTTTTGAGTAGGTTGGTGAAGATCAGAGCGGAATAGAATAGTGTGGAAGAGGAGGTGGGTTTGAGCTATGGTTATTCTAGCAGGTTGGGTTAGAAATGGTTTGTTTTTATAAAGACTGCCCAGTTTTTTGTGAATGTTTTTAATAGTTTGGTTTATATTTAGATCGAACTTGAGGTTGGTGTCAATGGTCACTGCTAGCAGTTTGGTATGAGTGTCCGGAGAGATGATAGTCCCATCTCTGGACACAATATTGAACGTGTTGGGCATTGTGGTGGATTTGTTTGGTTTAAATAGCAACAGTTTGGTCTTTTTGGGATTAAGTAATAGGTCTTTGTTAAAAAAACAAGTTTCTGTAATTTGGAAGGCTTTTTGGGTAATGGAGAGGAGTTTGTGTGGGTCGCTGGATGAGCATAATGTTGAGTCATCAGCATATTGTATAATAGTTGCATCTTGGCAGATGCTGTGGAGATCATTAATGAATATGGAGAATAGAAGGGGTCCCAGAATAGAGCCTTGTGGGACTCCTGTGGTAATAGGCAGTAGTGAGGATAGGTTGTTGTCCCATTGAACTGCTTGTTGTCTACCGTGTAGATAGTTTTGGAACAAGGCTAGTGCATGATCACTACGGTCAAGATTAGTAAGAGAGTGGAGTAGTTTAGGATGGTTGACCATATCAAAGGCTTTTGATAGGTCCAAGAATATGGCAGATGTTAGTTTACCTAGGTGCCTGTTTTAGTTGATGAGGTTTGTAAAGGAAAGAAGAGCTATGGTTGTACTGTGGTAAGGGCGGAATCCATGCTGGGTAGAAGAGAGAAGTTGGTTATTAAGTAGGCATTGGATAAGTTGGTAATGTACACATTTTTCAAGAATTTTTGCTAGTAGAGACAGGATGGCAATAGGGCAATAGTTGGTGAGGTCAGTGGATGTTCCACCTTTATGTAAAGGGATGATGTAGGAGGTTTTCCAGATTGGTGGGATGGTGTTTTCTGATATAGATCTGTTAAGTAGAATAGAGATTAGGTAGGCAAGTTCATTAGCAGCCAACTGGAGGCATTTTGCTGGGATGACATCTGCTGCTAGGGTAGTAGGTTTAAGTTTGGATAGTAATTGTTTGACATGATTGGTAGGGATGGGTTGAAATTGGAAGGTAGTCTTGGAACTGACTGCAGGTTTGGGGATATTGGTGGTAGTAGTAGTGGGTTTTAGAGATGGTTTCTATGAAGCATTTGTTGAATGAATCAGGTATGTCTGTGATTTTGCCTGTGGAGGTTGGCGATGGGGTGGTGGGTTTGCCAGGGTTAAGTAGTTTATTTATTCCTGCCCAGAATTTTTTGGGTTGTTTTAGTGCCTGTTTTGCAGATGTAGGAAATAATTCTTTTTATCCTGGAGAATATATTTTTTTATTTTGTTTCTAAGTTTTTGAAATTGTTCTCTAGTTGCTGTAGTTTTTGTGGCTCTCCAGTTATGCCAAGCTCTATTCCTTTGAGCAATCTTATTTTTATGAAACACTTGGTAGCGCGGGTCAATAAAGGCTGTCTTCCATGTAAAATTGCTGTATTCACCACAACCAGAAACTCCAGAATTCAACTATATCCTCTTTATTGTAAACTCGACAAAGACAAATTTAGCGCTTTCATCTCCAAAAACTGGTGACATCATCAGATTCTGAAGAGAAAGAAAGAAAAAAAATTCTGGAGTTTCTGGTTGTGATGAATACAGCAATTTTACATGGAAGACAGTCTTTATTGACCCGCACTACTGAGTGTTTCATATTTTTGTTGTCAATCTTATTTTTAGTCTCTTTGGTGATCCAGGGGGCAGTATTCATTTGAGTTTTGTAGTATGAGATGGGGCATGGACATTTAGGATTTTTAGGAAAGTGTTGTTGAATTGGATTACAGCTTCTTTTAGTATATTCCAATTATGGCATTTCAGTTTGAATTTAAATTTGTTGTGTAAAAGTTATTTTTGTTCTGGGTAGTTTGTATTAGTGGGATAGAGTTGGCATGGATTTTGTATTTTAGTAAGAAGGTGGGTTGGTGGTCACTAAGGCTGTCTGGAAGGACTCCTGCTTGATATGGAGTACTGGTCTTATTTATCATGATCCAATCTAGGAGACTTTCTTTGATTTTAGCATTTCCTAGCCTAGTCAGAGATTGAATGACTTGGATGAAGCTGTAGAGATTAATATGGTCGGTGGGGTTAATAGTTGAGCAAGTGTTCCA
>NC_056730.1:3846265-3856265 GCF_019279795.1 Protopterus annectens
TAATGGCTATCATTTAGATAGCTCTCAACCTCTTAGCACAAAAAACCTGGACAAATAAAGCCAATAATGAGGGAATACAAATTCAGTACTCACTTCACACCTTAGCACAAAAAACCTGGACAAACAACAAAAACAATAATGGGGGAAATACAACTTCAGTTCTCCGTTCTCACTTCTCACCATAGCTCACAACCATTAGAAAAGCAAATCTGACCAAAGTTCAGAAATGGTGGTGGTTAGGGACTTTAGGCTCTTCTTACCCTGAAGCAAAGGTACAGGGTTTGAGCCTGAACACCTATAGCCAGCAGGTGTATTATGTGGGGGCATTTACACACACATGCACACACCTTTCCCCTTAAAAAACACACACACACCTTTCCCCTTAAAAAGCACACACACATCTACCTACCTTTCCCCTTAAAAAGCACACACACATCTACCTACCTTTCCTCTTAAAAAGCACACACACATCTACCTACCTTTCCCCTTAAAAAGTACACACACATCTACCTACCTTTCCCTTAAAAAGCACACACACACATCTACCTTTCCCTTACAAAGCGCACGCACATCTACCTACCTTTCCCCTTAAAAATCCCCCTCCACACACGCACATCTACCTACCTTTCCCCTTAAAAAGCACACACACATCTACCTACCTTTCCCCTTAAAAAGCACACACACATCTACCTACCTTTCCCCTTAAAAACACACACACACATCTACCTACCTTTCCCCTTAAAAAGCCCCCCACACACATCTACCTACCTTTCCCCTTAAAAAGCCCCCTACTGCCCCTCCACACATGCACATCTACCTACCTTTCCCCTTAAAAAGCCCCCTCCACACACATCTACCTACCTTTCCCCTTAAAAAAAACCCTACTGCCCCCTCCACACACATCTACCTACCTTTCCCCTTAAAAAGCCCCCTACTGCCCCCTCCCAGGCAGTCACCATATTCTTACACTTACTCCCTCACATTCACTTTTGCACAGACCCCCCCCCCCATACTAGCTGACCATTAAACTTCCCAACACTTAACTCTATTATAATGGATCAACAAAGCCTTTTGGTCATGTTCATTACTGCTAGTTGCCATGAGTGGCCATAATAATCTGTGCAGCAGGGCAATTCTCTGAACAGCTTGGCTGCATAAATGCCTTACTGCCATAGGTCTCAACCTCTTAAGATGTGGAACACAAACCCTGGCAATGTGTAACAAACAGTCAAAATGTGGAACACCCTATTTTCGCACTGCGTTTGCGCATCGTTTCATTGTGACCTGGTTGAAGTGGGCCAAAAGTATTAAGCCAGTGAATACTGTACATTTTTAAAATCCAATAAGACACACATGTAAAATAAAACAAAGTCAGCAGAAACCATTAATAAAATGCAATATACTCAGCAGCAAATAGTTATGTAACAGTATTCAAGTGCAACTATTAAAAAATGTTCTTCAGCACCTATTTATTTTATTTATTTGTTTTTGTTAACCAGGAAAGTCCACTGGGCTGAAATGAGCCCATTTTCAGTGGAGGCCCGGTAAAAAAAATTATAAAAAACAAAACAAAACAATGTACATAATTAAAGATTTAACAATATACAAGAGTAATAACAACATTTAACAATATACAATAGAATAATATAGGCGTCAGAAGTGACACAGTGACATAGGCAGTGTATAGCAACATTTTGTGGAAGACTCGGGTGCTTGGCAGGTATTTAATAGATCAGACAGATAATGATAATCTGCACTTACCCCATGTGAGGCAGGGTGAGGCACACTGTGCTGCGATTAAGGGTGAGTACTACCATGTGAGGCAGGGTGAGGCACACTGTGCTGCGATTAAGTGCGAGTGCACAATAGGGAGAGTGAGGAAGAGTGTGGGTATCTGAGAGATGAGTCAGGTTAGTAATCAGGTGACTGAGGAATTGGGGATGGTGCAAGGGCATAGCCAATGAGAGGAGAGATGTTGGTAGAATGATTTTTTGAATGACAGGGCATTATTTATAGTCCATAGAGAAGGTGGAGGGGCATTCCCAAGTTTAGCTACAGTGAAAGAGTAAAGGTATTGTCCTTCAGGGAGTTTAGGTCTCTTAACTTGGATAAGTAATTTGTTTTCAGATCTTAGTGAACGGTTTGGTTGATAAAGAGTCAGAAGTGAAGCCAGGGCTGGGCATTTGGAGGAATTATAGATGAATTTCTGTGCTGTGGCTAGTTGTATGTAAGTTAGGTGTTGTGGGAGTTCTAGCCAGTTCAGGGATTGTAATGAGTGACAGTGGTGGGAGGAATATTTTGCTCTAGTAACGAATTTAGCAATTTCATTATAGCAGCTCTCCATTTTATTTTTTAATGACGGTTGGATGTTTGTCAGAGTGGGGGCACCATAGAGGAGAGAAGGTAGGAGAAAAGTTTGGGTGAGTGTTTTTCTAGTAGAGTAGTTTAAAAAGTGTTTATGTCGGTAGAGGGTACCAAGTTTTTGGTGTGTTTTTTGATGGTGTTTTGGATGTGTTGGTGAAAGGTTAAGTTGTCATCTAAGGTTATGCCAAGTAACTTAGTATGGGAAACTACCTCTAAGGCAGTCTTGTTGGAGGAGAAAATTATGAAATCAGATTTATTAATGGTGGTATTTTTTGGGGGCATAAAGAGCAAGAGTTTTGTTTTATTTGGGTTGAGGGCGAGGTGATTATTTGTCATCCAGGTTTCAGAGATAGAGAAAGCATTCTGGGTGATGATCAGAAGTTCAGTTTCAGAGTTACCAGAGCAGATAATAGTAGAATCTTCCGCGTACTGAACTACAGATGCATGAGTGAGAGTGGAGTGAAAGTCATTAATAAAAATACTGAACAGGAGGGGGTCTAAGATGGATCCTTGGGGAACTCCGGTAGAAGTAATGAGAAAAGGAGAGAAAGAGTGTAACCATTTGGTGAATTGTTGTCTGTTTGTGAGGTAACTGGTGAACCAGTTAAGGATAGGTGTGGACAGGGCAAGGTGTGAGAGCTTAGAAAGGAGAAGAGGATGGGAGATGGTGTCGAAAGCTTTAGAGAGATCAAGAAAGACTGCGGAGACAAGTTTATCATCATTGTGGCTGTGGTTAACAGTGTCTAGGAAGGATAGGAGGGCAGTTGTAGTACTATGGCCAGAGCGGAAGCCATGCTGAGTTGTGGAAAGTAGTTGGTTTTGGGACAGGCAATCCATGAGTTGAATTTGAATACATTTTTCCATTATTTTAGAAATAGGAGACAGAATGTTTATAAGGCGGAAATTTGAGATGTCTGAATTATTACCGCCTTTATGTAAGGGTATAATATAAGCTTTCTTCAAAATGGATGGTACATAGACTTCTTGCATAGATCTGTTTATAAGAATGCTTATGGGGTAGCTGATGGATTTGGCAGACATTTGACGGTATTCTGGGTGTAAACTGTCTGGAGTGGTGCTGCCAGTTTTGAGTTTTAGCAAGTTTAGAAAGAGTGGAAGTGGAAACGTGAGAGAAGGAGAAAGCCTGGTGGGAAGGCTTTTCTGGGGGATGGTTTGTAGAAGTGGGGTTGCTGCTGTGAGTAGCTGTAGGGAAGGTGGAAGCCAGTTTGGATATAGTGTCTATGAAGTAGGAGGTGAAAAGGGTAGCTAGTTTAGCAGGGGGTTTGTCAGGGTTTGGGCAAAAATTGCTTTTGGTGCCAGGGTTTAATAGAGTGGAGACTGAATTCCAGAACTGTTTTGGGTTATAGTTGTGTTTGTTTTGGAGATGGAGGTAGTACTGTTCTTTATCATTAATAACTAGGTGCTTTACTTGATTGTGGAGTTGTTTGAAAAGCTGGAGATATATGAGGTTTTTACTATTATGCCATTGTTTTCATGCTCGGTCTCTGGTACTCATAAGTTTTTTTTGTGTCTCTAGAAAGCTAAATTGCGTGATTTGCTTTGATTCTCTTATTCCAGAGGGGGGGCATTCTATTGAGTATACTGAGGAAAGTTGAATTGAAAAATTCAACTGCTTCATCTAGAGGCAAATACTTTAGAATGCTCCAATTGATTTTGCTTAATGTTTCATTGAAGCTTATGGGGCTGAAGTTAGTTAGCCATCTAGAGGGTCTGTACTGGTGCTCATGTAAGGTTGAGGAGACAGCACGTGTTATATAGGTGGGCAGATGGTCACTGATATTGCAGGGTAGAGTTCCTGCAGATATAATTTTGTTGGTATCAGACACTAAGACCCAGTCAAGTAAGGTGCCTTTGCTAGTGTTATTGCTAGGCCTGGTTATGGCAGTAATGAGCTGAGTGAAGTTATATAGGTTGATGGAGGCATTTGGAGAAGGATTTGTATGGTCTAGCCAATTTATGTTGACGTCCCCTAGGATTATAGTTTCACTGTGGATATTATTTGAGAAATATTGTTGCTGGGTAGGATGTAAATGGCTATCAGGCACAGACTTTTGAAATCATTTAGTTATAGGTGTGCAATGATGAGTTCAACTGGAGAGAATTGGGGAATGGAATTTGGGTAAGGAATGATGGTGAAAGATTTGGTATAAAGAAGAACAACTCCTCCCCCTTCCTTGTGGAGTCTATCAGACCTTAGGCAGGAGAAACCTGGAGGAAGGAACTCTGTGTCTTTTATATATGGTTTTAGCCATGTCTCGGTTATGGCAATTATGTTGGGTCTGGAATGTGCTATCCAGGCATGGAATTCTGGAATTTGGTTTCTGATACTTTGTATATTAATGGTAGTGAGCTTTCAGGATTTATGAGGTTTGGGAGGTGGGAAGGTAGTTGGAGTGGGTCCTGGGTTGGGGTGGATGTCTCCACATTGGGGAAGTGTGGATGTACTGTTTGAGTGGTGCTGTTGAAGCAGTTTATACTTAGAGTTAAATTGAGTTATGAAGAGTGTAGTTTGTAGAGTTAGCTGTGTATGTGATAGGATTGTATGTTTGAAGAATAATAATGTGTTAATGGAATAAAGACTAGGAAATATTGTGGAATAGGAGTTGTGTTTTGGAAGCTGGATAGCTGTACAAGAGGTGGGTTTTGGTACTGTATGAGTAAGATGTAATGGTGTAACATGTAGAAGTAGTATGAGACATAGTGAGAAAAAAAGAAGTGGTAATAAAGTGAAGTGTATTAGTGACATTGGTGAATGTTTGGTGAATATAGAAGTACCAGAATAGGATGTGGGAGAGAAAGGGTTGGGAGTGATGAGTTGAAGCTGGTTGTACTACAGTTGAAAAAGGTGTTTGTTAACTAAGGTAGGTGGGATGGGTTAACAGCATGAGGCTTATGTTGATTGAGTGTTTGAGTGTGGGATGGGCTTAGAGTGGGGTGTGTGTTGATTGGTTGCTTGAAACTGGGTGGAGTATGGCTAAGTATATATGTAATTGATATGGGGGTGGGTGGGAATGAGAGTTTGGCAGGGGAGCAAAGTGAGCCCGAGTGAAGCAAGGGGGAATGGAGCGGGAAGGCCCGACTCGACTTGCAAGGTGGGACAAGAGAAACAATCAGTAAGGTAGGCTGAAGTAGGGATGATAGCTTGGAGTGCAAAAGGGAGAGAAAAGGGAGGTAATGTTACTGACTAATGCTGCTGTGAGCGCATTCAGTGGGGGGATGGTAGTGAAACCTGATCTAGAGCCCTACCTAGGAGGTAAGAGCTGAAGAGAAAAAGTATCAGGAGCCTAAGTAATGAAGGTAAGCAGCATTGTAGTTCAATGGCAGGGATAATGCCAGTTACTGTGTTCCACTATTTATTCACAGTGAATGGAAAAAATAACTGCTTTGAAGGGACTTGGGTGACTTTACAATAGACAGTAATATTGGAGAATTTAAATAACTGTAGAGTACTGTTTTGCTTACAAGATGAGCTGCTAATCTGGGCTAAGATTCTGCTATTTAGTGGTGTTCTGCTGCCAGCTAGTGGCAGTTAATTTCAATGGCAGGGATTGGGAAAAGGAGGGGGGAGACCTTGTAAGTGTGCAAGCTAAGCCAATATAATAAAATTAAGTAAAAGCACTAAGAACTAGATGCAAAAATTAGTTAACAGGGAATACACCTACATAAGAATATTGCAGAGAGTAAAAGTCCCAGTAGGGAGTCCCTTTACATTCGGCTGTTTGCAGAATAATTTTCAGAAATTCTTCACTTGGAAAGGAGGGGGCAACTGTGAGTGAAGAAGACCTAGAGATAAAACTATTTCAGACAGTAAAACTCCCAGTAGTACTCCTTTTGTCCTCAATTGTTTGCAGGATAATTATCATAAATTCTTCACTGGGGGGGGGGGGGGGGCAGCCACGAGTGAAGCAGAGCTAGAGCTGTATGAAAAAAGAGACAAAAAAGAGATGTAACAAAGTATTTTTGTAGGTAGACAACAGTAAAAAAGAATATGAGCAAAGCATTGTCTTGAGGAAAGCTGTGGGTGCATGTGAGTGGAGAATGTGGAAGGGAAGAAGATACTATAGTATTATAAGGTAATGTACATGCCAGGTAAGTGAGCACAACATTAATTCACACTTGCGGCCAGGCACAACCTACAGGATATCAACAAATATTCAGGCAGGTTATTCAATAAATACCAGTAGCCACAGTGGGAAATGCTGAATAGCTCACATAGTTAGCATTGCCCTAGTAAATGCATTACATGTTGAAATTACATCATAGTGTTAGCAAGCATGGGAGGGTGTACAGGTAACATATGTCCCAATGATTGACCATAAATTCTACAGAACAGTTACAATAATCCAATAAATGCACTCTACATGTGTGTAAATACATTCAGCACAATGCTCACAGTCAGAGGCAATGACTAAAACAGTACTTCCACATTTCTCTCAACTAAATCGGTTAGGTAACTAAACCAGTCAAGGACAAATCAGAGAAGAATCAGGCATGCTTTTAAAACACTGCTTGAGCATTGATAGAATAACAGAATGTGAACTGATGCACACTTTCTGAAATGAAAGAAGTATACAACCTTCATTATTTATTAAACGTAATGCACCACCTCTTCTCCAAAAGTCACCAGTCTGGCTCTCAACGTGTCAGGGACAAATCCAGAAACAATCAGGGACACTTAAAATATTATTGCAGTTAATCTGATACATTGACACTACAGAGAATACAAATTAATATATACGTTTTCTGAAATAACACCTAGACGTCTAAGAATACACTTTGCATAGGTGTAATCAAAATACATAAAAAAATGAACTAATGTTGACTCACTCAGCTGTAAATCCATGTCCAGATTTTTGCCTCATATTTTTGGTCCTTTTCTCTTAAAGTTGTGGTTTTCTGGCAAAGCGTTGGTAAATCATTGAGCATTAAAGTTAGACAATAATGGCAGGATTTGCAGACATTTGAGTCTCAGACTTCGTACCCTTCAGAAAACTCATACTAAAGCAAAATCTGTTATTCTATCAACTTTCAAGTTCATAAGAGCAATACTTAAATAGTGTCCCTATTTTTGGGCCTTTGTACCAACGGCTTTGTCCAGATTTTTTGTTCTAAGAGGTTCATAAGTATAGTGAGGTGCCATTTCTTTTTCTTCTTTTTTTTTTTAACCATAGCCATTTTCTTGATTCTGGTTCGTATACTGCAATGCCAATTGGCTATAACTGCAATATATGAGCCAGTTAAATATCACAAAGTGGATCCACTGCTGTTCAGTGCAGAACAGTGGAACAGTGGGCTAAATCAATCGCAAATGCAGTGCGTTCCTCACTATCTGGAACACTTGGTTGCCCAGCTTACTGCAGGCAGTTCACAGGGAGATCACATGGTTATCATATGCCTCTTCTCCAGACTACACAACTGGTCTTCTCCGGACTACCATATTAGCATGTAGGTGGGCTGAAGTGACAGCTCTCTATGGTGCTACATGTCTTTATACAAAAGCACTGTGGTAGGGCTGTCTAAATTTGAACAAGTTACGTCAAGGTGTACACCTCATGTACACCTTGTGGTGACGTTTATGAATTTGGCCCGTACTTTACAAATGTAAATTTTTCCACTTGATTGATCACTGTTCTGATTTTGGGATCGTTATTTTTACCATAAAATGGTATATGCTGTAATTCCTAGAAGGTAAACTTCCCAGTGGTTATAAATTATTCAAAAGAAGTATAGTTGTCTTCCCAAATAACTATGTACCAGTATATCTAAGGGGCTCTATCTTCTTTTTGTAAGAAAGACATAGTAAAAGGAAACAAATAGCATTGACTGTTATCTCAAAATAGACCAGCAGTATTTAAAACAAATTACTAATATTGTGAATAGCTACTATGTTCGGCAATTACTGTTTCTTGTTTGAAAGATTCTTATTAAACCAAGTAACAGCATTGTTGGAATGAGTATCTAAAATATGCCCTCTAGGGTGCCTGTGTGACTTCTTTCTTTTCAAAACCTACTGAGGAAAATAGAATAATGTTTTAGCTTCAATAAGAAAAAGTTTTTCCTGCTGAAAATTTTTCTAACCCAAATACATTGCTCTAGTGGTAAGAGTATGGAAGGATAACAGCTTGTTGCATAAATGAAATTATACAAAAAATCGTCATTGTCATTCAGATCTGACATCCTAGTCAGTGTGCTCATTTGTGAAAGAACATATTCCAATAGTAACAAATCTGGTCATTAAAATCTTCACAACTGGTTGTCTGCTTCCTGAAGTGAAATATGTTCTCACTGAGTAAAATAAACTACTTTACATGGCAAGAAAGAAAGAAAAAGTATAAGCAATAACACAACTGTTCTGATTTAGTCTTATTGCAATACAATCCACACTGCTGCCAATAAGCATACTTATCAACTGTTCACAGTTTCACAAAATGTCTGTGATTTTCCTCATATTTTTGCACTGTCGCTAGCAATGCCAGACATAACAGTTGCATACCTCCTCATTGTGACAATAAAGAATAACACTCCCACCAAACTGACAGCCATGAATATTAAACAGCAGAAGAAATATTATGGGCAACATGACAAAAATATGAGACAAAATCGTGGAAGTTCTGCAGTCAGAGGCCATCGAGATATTATCCTTTTTCAAATACAATTACAGTTTTAATAATATGAAACTATTTAAATTAAAAAAATGCACCTCTCAGCTATCTCTGATTTTACAAAATGTTCCTGATTTTGCATCATATTTTTGCTGTGTTACATGTAACAACAACAAACTTAGAACAAGTGCAGTAGATGCCTTTGGACTTCATCCTTGAGATCAGACCACTCCAACCATGGGAAAATCCTGCATTACCCACACCAGTCGTTGATTATAGCTAAACTATTAACTGGTCTTTCTTTCCTATAATGTACCACCTGCACCTTCTTCTCTTATACCAATATGTCGGCATTAAATGAGTATATTCTTTGAACATTTAGACTGAAGGTGAAAGCAAGAATGAAATTGTTACCTTTCATGGCCTAAAATTCCTTGAACTCAAGGGGTCCTTTTACACACCAACAATGAATCAAATATATAATACCTGATTTTTGAAAAAAGTATGGGTATATGAATGTAATAATTCAAAATAATCAATTCATGAAATAAATTAGCATATGTTGGTGCAATGGTGGCCCTCATTGCAGTTCCATACTTTTATAAGTAAAACAGATTGTGAAAAAGAAAAAAGGGTAACAAGAGAGAATCCAGTGATTTTACACATATAGCAAGAGAAGCAAAGGTTGTCAAGAAAAAGTAATTATGTTACCAAAAACCTGTATGGCGGGATATGCTTGTACAAAGACAAATGATGTCAGCTGCAACAATATAATAATCAGAATGCCATTCAAGTGAATAAAGTGCCATATTCTTTAATAATAGGGTACCATAATGGCATGCTTGTACTATAAACAGTGTAGGAAGGGAGCGACTTTTGCAAGGAACTCAGTGCATAAAAATAATGGGGTTACAAAGTGGATTTGTTAAATTCTTTTGACATTTTAGGGATGCATAAAAGCAAGGAACTCTAGTATTTGTAAGAAGCAACTTAGAGAGCATGTGGTCTCATCA
>NC_056730.1:3861265-3876265 GCF_019279795.1 Protopterus annectens
GGATAGCATGATCCATGCATTCCTGCAGGTGCTCATAAAATGCATTTGTAAAGGATTCTCCGGATTGGGCTGTATTATCCTTTGGCCAGGGGCTTTGAAGGATTCCACCTCAGTCTTGAGAAGTGCAAAGTTGGCTTTTGAGAAATTCTTTACCGTGATTTCCTTGGCTGGGGGTGGGGACGGGATATGGATGTCCAGGGAAATTTGTCTGTTGGTAAATTATTTGCACTGACATAAACCCCATAAACAAATCTGCATATATGGGAGCAAAGGTTGCTCCCATGGCTGTACCTTTTATGTGCAGATACCATTCGGACACATATCTAAAAATTTATGTTCTAACACCAAGCCCAATAATTTTAATAAAAATTCTTGTTCTTCATCCTGATAATAATCCGAAACTTTAAACCAATATTTTACTGCTGCTATTCCACTCCTGTGGGGAATACTCGTATATAAGGCCTGTACATCTAATGTGCCAATAAAGGCCTGAGTAGGAATATACAGATCATCCATTTGGCTGTAAAAACTGGTTAGTATCTTTAATCCTAGCTGACACGTATGTTAATAATGGTTTCAGTTTTTATTCTAAATATACTGATAAGGGCTCTATCAAGGACCCTCTACCAGCTACAATGGGTCTTCCTGGTATGGGGGAAATGGACTTATGAATCTTTGGTACTAAGTAAAAATATTGTGGATAAGGATCATCAACTGTCAATTGTTGTTGTAATTCTATTTTGATAATACGCACCTCTCTAGCTCTTTCCAAAAACTTATCAATTGCCTGTTTAAATCCTACTATGGGATCTATGGGAAGATGGCAGTAAGATGTCACATCAGTCAAATGTCTTTGAATTTCTGTTTCATGTGCCTCTTTACCCCAAACACTATGGCATCACCTCTATCAGCCTTAGTAATAACCAGGCAATCATTGTTACTCAAATTTTCAAACACTTGTTTTTCTTCCTTGGTCATGTTGTCCTTAAAATGCTTAAATACATTACCCTGATTTAGCTGTAAATCTTGTAGCACTTGTTCCTCAAATATTTTAACTGCTCCATGGTACGGGGGCTGGAACTCGGATTTTCTAAATTTAAATATATCATGTTCATCTTTAAAGTGGGGTCTATGGGCAAAATAATATTTTAAATTCAACTTTCGACAAAATGCCTTTACATCTTTCACTACTTCAAAATGAGACACATAACTGTCCGGTACAAAGCCCAAGCCTTTATTTAACATTCGATATTCAAGATCAGAAAATGCATACTCAGTCAAATTTACCACCAAATTATTTTCTATTCCCTGGGTATCAGTAGTAGCATCTATCCATTGTTGGACATTTTGCTGAACATTTCCTCCATTTCTTGAACTAACATGTTTCCTGCCCCCTCTCCTAAAGGGCGCATTAACCTTTTTGGTATGTGGGAACTCAAAACAGCAGGTCTGCCTCCCTCTATTTCTGTATCAGTATTTGAATAACCAGAAGACACATCTGATATGCTAGAATTTTCTGTACTGCTTCTACTAAGGATCGATCTTGGCCTTTTTCTTTTGGGTCTCACTTGTCCCTTATTGTTACCTTCTATAAATCTAACTGACCTTTTTACTTTCTTCCAAGTATAAGATAAATTATTAGCATAATCCTTGCAATCTCTCTGAAATGTTTTAAGTTTTCTTTCAGATAGTTCTTTCTCCATTTTTTGTACCTCATTAACATAAGATGCATATCTTTCCTGATATATTAGCTTTTGACTATATTAAACTGTGTCTCCATAAGCCTTATTCAACTTTTCAACCATCCCTGTGTGTTGTTCCTCATAGTATTCTATTAATAATCGGATGAACATACTGGAAGCT
This sequence comes from Protopterus annectens, assembly GCF_019279795.1. Classification (NCBI taxonomy): domain Eukaryota; kingdom Metazoa; phylum Chordata; order Ceratodontiformes; family Protopteridae; genus Protopterus; species Protopterus annectens. The sequence continues at coordinate 3,863,129 of NC_056730.1, forward strand.
ATAGACTTATAGTATAATATTCAATATCACAATGTCTGAAGTTCAAGATTTAAGAACTTTTGTGGATACTGTGGCCACTAATAATGATGATTTGACAACTTTTAGTGTGGGAAGAGGGACAGAAGCATTTGCTAAAAGTCATGATAGAACTAATTTGGAGTCATAGTTTATCCAGTTAACTGACATCACAAAAAAGGTGAGAGCTAATATTTGGCACAGAAAGCTGTTAAAGGCATATGATACGGCCAATATAGCCCCCCCACCCAGGGCCTTAGGGTCTATTTAGAACCAGGGATAGGGGCTGATAATGAACATTTCGTAAATAAATGGAGAAAAGTTCAGTCTATAGCTTCCAGGGAATGCTCACAGTGTGGGGAGGGGGGTTAGGTAGAATGCTGCAGTGACCTTCTGGGAACTGCTTAAATAGTGGCTTAGAATTACATTTTAAAGAACAAACAACATATTTCAGTAGTTATGTAATTGTTCCTTTATAATATAGTAAAGAGGTATTAGTTCTCATTTAATGTTACAAAGTATACTGTGGTAAATTGGCACACACACACACACACACACACACACACACACACACACACACACACACACACACACACACACACGCACACACGCACACACACACACACACACACACACACACACACACACACACACACACACACACACACACACACACACACACACACCCTGAATTCTTAACACTGAACAAGTGCCTGAAGAATGCACTGAGAGAATAGATTTCATTGTGGGCTCTTCACTATACACAGAATGCAAACAAATTCCTTCTGCAACACACTGTACACATTGCATTAACCCCAAATATTTCACTAAACTCCTTTTGAGTTATTTTCTGATCCTCTCATATATTGGTAACTTTAGGCTCCTGTATGACCAGCTCCCCCATAATCCTATCCTCAAAGTTTCTCATTGATGTGGTGCCACTTGCAGGAGGCTCCTCCACATAAGAAGGTCTTCAATGCTACGTGGGTAGGTTCTCTGGGTACTCCCCACTGTGCAGCTCTGATTGGGATGTAGCCAGTTGAGAAACCATTGTACTCTGGTTCACAGCAGAGTTTTATTTGTAGTCCTGCCTCCCACTGACATATAAGAAAGGCCTACTGTGGCACTATATGTGGTGGTGGTGCATCCCCCTTTTGCCCATCACCATGGCTCTATTTTTATGGCCATGTTGTCACCACCAGGGGTCATGAAACTACCATACATCCAGCACAGCCTGTGTCCTCTGTCCTGGAACAGATTAATACAAAACAAAAACTCCGGAGGACAGCGGACCAAGTGAATCACACCAAACATTTAATATAAAGCGCTTTTTGTTTGACAAAATCTGCAAACTTCTTCGGATCTCAAAAAGTTTACAGATTTTGTCAAACAAAAAGTGCTTTATATTAAATATTTGGTGTGATTCACTTGGTCCGCAGTACTCCAGAGTTTTTGTTTTGTACTTTGTTTGTTTTGCCAAGTAGTTACTTTCTGGAACAGATTAGTAGATAATGCCTACTCATTCCTTTTCCACTTCTACCAGCATCAGCAAGTTTATCTACACTAAGCTATTGCCAAAACACTGACCTTCAGGGTGAAATGATGTGTTTTACTCTGGACTATGTTGTGCAATAGAGATGCAAAATATCTGCTTTGGGCAATTATTTGAACATTACTCTTGGGGCAGGAGGTATAGACTGTATCTCACCCAAGGCTTTATATTGCATGAGAGATGCAAACAATCTCGTTTTGAAGCATGCTATACATATTTGCAGGAGATTATTACTGAAAATATGTTCTGTACACAGAAGCATAGCAGGACTGGGTGAAATGAGGCAGCCATGCTAAGAGCAAGGTGTTAGAGGACATGATCAGCATATGCCGATTAGTCGCTTGTGCATTGATTTCCATATGCGCATATCTGAATGCCAGTATACAAATATGGATTTTGCAGTCAGGATTAAAGCTCTTGCTTCATTTTTTTTTTTTTTTGAGGAACACAGACCTCAGAGACAGGTGAGGAGTTCATATTCGGACAATGGATTATCTGTTTTTTTGCTCCTCAACTTAAAGTTGAGCAATGCCAGGTCAAGAATCAACACAGTGAGAAAAAGATGAACCACAGCTCTATATGTACAATTGTAATAGTATTTGTATCAAAAGTCTGCCACAATACAGGATGCAACTTACTTAACACAAGAGGTATATAACTTGCTTTAGGCACTTTAATGTAGCTATTTTTTTTTTCAGAACTATTAAAGGGACCTGCCTGCTGTGTGAAAGAAAAATATAGTGACTATGTCTGTATATCACACATGCAATAATAAGATTATTTTTGTCTCTTTACAATCTATATTGAAGACTGCAGTCGTGGTGCTGTGGTAGCATTGTCACCTCACAGTGAGACGTTGTCCTGTTCGATTCTCAGCTAAAGTGTCTTCTGTGTGGAGACATGCGTGAATGGGCGTACCTTCGTTGAAGGTTGTGAGTCAGAGCTGGCAACTCGGCATGTAAAAATCTACTGCCAATCATTAGCGGACCGGAGTTCCGCTGTGGTGACCCCTAACCGGGAAAAGCCGAAAGACACAACAACAACAACAACAACAGTCTATAAAGAAGATTTAGTGTCCTTTATGCCCTTTCTAGTCCAGTGCCTGTACCTTATGTGATACTTACTGTTTTCAGTCAGGACTGAAAAAACACTTAAGCAGTTATTAAAGATCTTTAAGTACTAGGAAATAAACAGCAAAAACAATACCACAAAACAATACACCTGCACATTTCACATAAACACTGAGCAGAGTATTTTTTGTTATCTTACCTTTTTTTTTGCAGACCCACCTACCCCGCCCTCCCAACCCCAGGGATCTCAATCAGGATAACTTAATAAATTAGCCAGTACAGCACATATTTATGTTTTAGTTTGATCTCAGATCAAGGGGTTATAGTACCAGTACATTAAAATTTGTGACATGCATTACAGTCTGATTCTGTGCTATATCCATGTGATAGCACAAGTGTCATTCCCCACATTTATTAGCATTTGTTTACCAGGAAAGCCCAGCTATGCTAAAAAACAACTTTTCAATGGAGGCCTGGGGAGGAAAGCTCCGCAAAGGCTACAATTCTAATGTGAATCCATAATGAATGGCATAAATGCACAGTTACAATTATTATACATGTAGAAGAGTTTAATAGGCTCAAGATATCTAATATTTGCAAATAAACATCACAAAAATAATCATACAAGAATTATAGTGACTGACAGAAATGTCAAGAATTGTTTAGGTAGAAAAAGATCAAAAAATGAAATTTGAATTTATTACTAGATTCTATTACATGTGGTTAAGGAGGTTTGTGAGTGTATAGTATAGTCTAGTACACTTTGATATAGTATAGTATAGTACAGTACAGCAGAAACCCATGGTGGTGGTGCTGCGGTAGCGTTGTCGCAGTAAGATGTTGTCCTGCTCGATTCTCAGCTAAAGCGTCTTCTGTGTGGAGACATGCGTAAATGGGCGTACCTTCGTTGAAGGTTGTGCGTCAGGGCTGGCAACTCGGTACGTAAAAATCTACTGCCAATCATTAGCGGACCGGAGTTCCACTGTGGCGACCCCTAACTGGGAAAAGCCGAAAGATACAACAACAACAGTATAGCAGAAAAAAGCACAGAGGGAGTAGAAGATTTAGTAGTGATTATATATTGTCCTTACATGAAAAAGTAGTAAGAGAATAAATAGTATTATATCTGTCTTATTTCCTGTTAGTGCAAGAGAATGAAATAAGGAGAAGCTAATGAACAAAGACAGAGACGAGACATTAAGGGTGGTAAGAAAAGAATAATGACTGACATGTTAGGGAAAATGTCTACTGGCTTAAGCAAGAGCATTAAGACAGAGAAAATAACTGCTGAAGGACAAAGTAGCCTTCTACAGAGATGTTGGAGATGAGGTAGGGGTAGATATATTTACAGTATTTACAAGCAGTTTAGTAGAATCATGCAAATTAAACACATTTATGCCAGCTTAAACAGATGTCATTCAGAAATGATATTTAAGTTGTGAGAGGCTACCCAGGGGTTGAACAAGAACAAAGCCAACCATCTGACAGGTATTTCTTGAGATCACTTATGAATGTGAGGAGGTAGTGGCAATGAGTTCCATATTTTTGTGATGTAAGTTGAATATAGTGCATCCCTTGCTAAGTTACTGGACTTGTGAACATTAAGAAGGTTGTCTTTATTGTACGTAATACTGAATGATTCCTGTCAGGCTTGGGCATTTTTTGCATTGTTTACTATATTGTGGGACTTGCATACCTGAAAGTAGGTGAGATAATGAGGCAATTCAAGCCAGTTTACCTGTTTAAGGGCAGTACAGTGGTTTAACCTATAAGGCAACCTCATTGCAGACATTGTCTCTTTATTGTAGCATTGTTCTAGTTTAGATATAAGTGCAGCCTGTAGATTTGTCAAGGTCAGAGAGTCATGTTGCAAGGATGGCAATAGAAAGGTAGATGCCAAGGTATATTTTTTATTTGTTTGGAGATTTTCTGTGAAGGAGTGTTTATGCCATTTATTGTCCCAAGTTTCTGGTGGGTGTTTTTGATGGTCTAATCTATATGCAAGTTGAATTTCAAGTTGTCATCTACAATGACCACTAATAATTTTGTGCTGAGACAATTTCTATTTTTGTGTTATTTAGGGAAGTGTCAATAAATGTAATCCTGCTCATGTTTGTGTTTTGGGAAAATATAACTAGCTTTGTTTTCTTTGGATTTAATAGTTGCTCACAGTTGTTAAACCAGGATTCAATGGAGATAAAAGATTTCTGGTTTATATGTTGAAAATGGAACAGTTTTAACAAAAGATAAGATGGTCGAGCTGTTGGCATATTGGATTAGGGAGACAATTTGGATGAGGTACAGAGGTTGTTAATGAAAATATTTAAAACCAGAAGACCCAGAATTGAGCTTTATCATAAATTTATCTGTGTCCTCATTAGGAGTGAGTCAGACATATGAGGTCTGCAAAGTGGCCAGTGGTGTTCAGTGCAATGCATGCTGCTTGAAATGTGAGACAGGGCAGGAAATAACTGAGGTGTACTGTTAACTAGAGGGGTCCAGTACTTAAAGTGGTCCAGGCAGGTTACCTGAATGAGTTAAGACAAATGGAATAAACGTTACTATCAGTTACTATAAAGTTAATAATCTTATTATTGCATGCATGGAATCAAGAAATGGTGACACCCCAGGGGTGTGTCACACGTGTGCTATGTACTAGGTGCGAGTAATATTCTAGGGAACTAAGTAGTTTTGGGGAGCTATGTCCTTTTGTGCAGTAGCCTTCTGGGGAACTGTATCTTAAGGCTGTCTTCAGATCTATTAGTCATCCCATAATGAGTGAGAAAAGAACAACAGTGACCTTCTGAGAAGCTCTATCCTTCTCAGGTCTTGGCTTTTCCTATAGTAACCTTCTGTGATGCTGCACCCTATACCTGTGACCTTCTGAGAAGCTCTATCCTTCTCAGGTCTTGGCCTTTCCTATAGTAACCTTCTGTGATGCTGCACCCTATACCTGTGACCTTCTGAGAAGCTCTATCCTTCTCAGGTCTTGGCCTTTCGTATAGTAACCTTCTGTGATGCTGCACCCTATACCTGTGACCTTCTGAGAAGCTCTATCCTTCTCAGGTCTTGGCCTTTCCTATAGTAACCTTCTGTGATTCTGCACCCTATACCTGTGACCTTCTGAGAAGCTCTATCCTTCTCAGGTCTTGGCCTTTCCTATAGTAACCTTCTGTGATTCTGCACCCTATACCTGTGACCTTCTGAGAAGCTCTATCCTTCTCAGGTCTTGGCCTTTCCTATAGCAACCTTCTGTGATTCTGCACCCTATACCTGTGACCTTCTGAGAAGCTCTATCCTTCTCAGGTCTTGGCCTTTCCTATAGTAACCTTCTGTGATTCTGCACCCTATACCTGTGACCTTCTGAGAAGCTCTATCCTTCTCAGGTCTTGGCCTTTCGTATAGTAACCTTCTGTGATGCTGCACCCTATACCTGTGACCTTCTGAGAAGCTCTATCCTTCTCAGGTCTTGGCCTTTCCTATAGTAACCTTCTGTGATGCTGCACCCTATACCTGTGACCTTCTGAGAAGCTCTATCCTTCTCAGGTCTTGGCCTTTCCTATAGTAACCTTCTGTGATTCTGCACCCTATACCTGTGACCTTCTGAGAAGCTCTATCCTTCTCAGGTCTTGGCCTTTCCTATAGTAACCTTCTGTGATTCTGCACCCTATACCTGTGACCTTCTGAGAAGCTCTATCCTTCTCAGGTCTTGGCCTTTCCTATAGCAACCTTCTGTGATTCTGCACCCTATACCTGTGACCTTCTGAGAAGCTCTATCCTTCTCAGGTCTTGGCCTTTCCTATAGTAACCTTCTGTGATTCTGCACCCTATACCTGTGACCTTCTGAGAAGCTCTATCCTTCTCAGGTCTTGGCCTTTCCTATAGTAACCTTCTGTGATTCTGCACCCTATACCTGTGACCTTCTGAGAAGCTCTATCCTTCTCAGGTCTTCGCCTTTCCTATAGTAACCTTCTGTGATGCTGCACCCTATACCTGTGACCTTCTGAGAAGCTCTATCCTTCTCAGTTCTTGGCCTTTCATATAGTAACCTTCTGTGATGCTGCACCCTATACCTGTGACCTTCTGAGAAGCTCTATCCTTCTCAGGTCTTGGCCTTTCCTATAGTAACCTTCTGTGATTCTGCACCCTATACCTGTGACCTTCTGAGAAGCTCTATCCTTCTCAGGTCTTGGCCTTTCCTATAGTAACCTTCTGTGATGCTGCACCCTATACCTGTGACCTTCTGAGAAGCTCTATCCTTCTCAGGTCTTGGCCTTTCCTATAGTAACCTTCTGTGATTTTGCACCCTATACTTGTAACCTTCTGAGAAGCTCTATCCTTCTCAGGTCTTCGCCTTTCCTATAGTAACCTTCTGTGATTCTGCACCCTATACCTGTGACCTTCTGAGAAGCTCTATCCTTCTCAGGTCTTGGCCTTTCCTATAGCAACCTTCTGTGATTCTGCACCCTATACCTGTGACCTTCTGAGAAGCTCTATCCTTCTCAGGTCTTGGCCTTTCCTATAGTAACCTTCTGTGATTCTGCACCCTATACCTGTGACCTTCTGAGAAGCTCTATCCTTCTCAGGTCTTGGCCTTTCCTATAGTAACCTTCTGTGATTCTGCACCCTATACCTGTGACCTTCTGAGAAGCTCTATCCTTCTCAGGTCTTCGCCTTTCCTATAGTAACCTTCTGTGATGCTGCACCCTATACCTGTGACCTTCTGAGAAGCTCTATTCTTCTCAGGTCTTGGCCTTTCATATAGTAACCTTCTGTGATGCTGCACCCTATACCTGTGACCTTCTGAGAAGCTCTATCCTTCTCAGGTCTTGGCCTTTCCTATAGTAACCTTCTGTGATTCTGCACCCTATACCTGTGACCTTCTGAGAAGCTCTATCCTTCTCAGGTCTTGGCCTTTCCTATAGTAATCTTCTGTGATGCTGCACCCTATACCTGTGACCTTCTGAGAAGCTCTATCCTTCTCAGGTCTTCGCCTTTCCTATAGTAACCTTCTGTGATTCTGCACCCTATACCTGTGACCTTCTGAGAAGCTCTATCCTTCTCAGGTCTTGGCCTTTCCTATAGTAACCTTCTGTGATTCTGCACCCTATACCTGTGACCTTCTGAGAAGCTCTATCCTTCTCAGGTCTTCGCCTTTCCTATAGTAACCTTCTGTGATGCTGCACCCTATACCTGTGACCTTCTGAGAAGCTCTATCCTTCTCAGGTCTTGGCCTTTCATATAGTAACCTTCTGTGATGCTGCACCCTATACCTGTGACCTTCTGAGAAGCTCTATCCTTCTCAGGTCTTGGCCTTCCTATAGTAACCTTCTGTGATTCTGCACCCTATACCTGTGACCTTCTGAGAAGCTCTATCCTTCTCAGGTCTTGGCCTTTCCTATAGTAACCTTCTGTGATGCTGCACCCTATACCTGTGACCTTCTGAGAAGCTCTATCCTTCTCAGGTCTTCGCCTTTCCTATAGTAACCTTCTGTGATTCTGCACCCTATACCTGTGACCTTCTGAGAAGCTCTATCCTTCTCAGGTCTTGGCCTTTCATATAGTAACCTTCTGTGATGCTGCACCCTATACCTGTGACCTTCTGAGAAGCTCTATCCTTCTCAGGTCTTGGCCTTTCCTATAGTAACCTTCTGTGATTCTGCACCCTATACCTGTGACCTTCTGAGAAGCTCTATCCTTCTCAGGTCTTGGCCTTTCCTATAGTAACCTTCTGTGATGCTGCACCCTATACCTGGCCTGTGGGCTGTTTGCGCACCCTGGAGATCTCCAGCCAAACACTAACAAACTGAGAAGGTGTCTGGTTTTATGGCAGCAGATAATGCAGTAACTAAAATATATGCAGCAGTGACAGAAGCAAAAAAGGAGATCAGCAACAAACTGTAAGTAAAACTGTTTTTAAAAAGAAGAGACCAGCTGTGAGAATAAGAAGAAAAACGGTACTGTAATAGACACATATGTATGGGACAATTTAATAACTGTTCTATGTTTTAATACTCAAGAAATCTGGTATTATATACATCCTGGGACAGAGACTTTTTGTGACTTAACATTTGGAACTGAGGGACTGACGGTGACATTTCTGGAACTGTGTAACAAAAATAAGGTCATTTATTTCTAGAACAATTATTTATGTATGGGAAATAATTTAAATGTTAAAAAAAATATTACTTTGCAGTTTAGAACTGATGAACTGGGAAAAGCCAATGTTAGAAAAATGCATGTGGGGTCTGTGTGAAACTGTTGATAATATTGTGAAAGTTAGAGATTACAGAAACATATGCAATGGAGGTTTGAAGCTGTTTTGAAATGTGAAAAAACACCATAAAACAGTTGCCAAGTGTTATTTTTGTGGCTGGTCATAGAGGGATATTCAGATAATGCTGGCCAGCCTTAATCAAGTTGCATTTCTGGGGACTTTTCTCATTTAATTAATGATTGTGACAAGGTATAATGTAACCAGTGTGGGGAGAAAGGACATACCACAAGAAGGTGTGTGCCTGAATGCAGGTTGTGTAAAAAAAAAGGGGCATGTATGGATGGATAGAGAAGAACAAATAGTAAATAATGAAAAAGAAGGAGAAAGGGAAGAAAACATACATGAGGAATGACAATAAAAGATTGAGGGACAGGGTGAACTAGGTGACGAAGGAACTGTAGAAGAAGAAAAGTATGCAGGGGAAAATGAAGAGACAGAATTCATGCAGGGAAATATATCATTGGAAGGGGCTGTTAATAATATATATATTTTTAAGTTATAGTCCATGAAAAATCTGATTCTGAGGATCAAAGATTATTTGTACATAAATGCAGAAAAAAATATTAATTTGGAAAAAGAGTAAAAATAAAAAAACAACAATTTGAAAATATTTCTCCTAAACCTAAAAAGAAGGAAATCAAGAACTTTAGTGTGCTTTCAGAAAATGTGAACAGTATTATTAACACTGTAAGAAGGACAAGGATACTGGAATGGAGTGCTAAATGTGATGTGGATGTTATAGTGTTAGTGGACATAACTGAAGAAAGAGTGCAAACAAAAGAACTGTGGGTTGGAAGTATAATATGGAACTTAGGAAGTGAAGGTTGTACTAGAGTAGCTGTGTTGTGTAAAGAAAACAGTGAAAATACTAGATGCAATGTTGGAAAGGATGGGAAGGTTAACAGTTGTGTATATGAGGTCGAAAGAACATGTTCATAGAATTATAGCATATATAACTAGCAAGGAAAGAGAGAATCTGTTTAATCAAATGTTAGACTGTGTGGTGGTTAACATGAAAATTATAATTGTGGGGGTATAAATTGTGATTTTAAGGGGGGAATATAAAAAGAAAGGGAAAGATATAACAAAAAATACAAGAAGTAATGAAAAAGGGTAAATTAACTGTGTGGAACAAAATTGAATGGATTTTCATAAGGAGGGCACTTGGACCTGAAATTCATTATTTTGTATTTTCAGAAGGTTTGGGGGCTGCAGATGATGAGTCAGTTGTGATTGTTTTTTTAGTATATTTAGTAATATGGATGGAAGTGATGGAATAAAAGGTTATTATGGTATAGGAAAAGGAATAATAACAGTAAGTGAGAGATTATTTGATGAAATCCAAGAGTGTGAAGTATTGAAGTTATGGAAGGAGTGACATCAATAAAAACTGGTCTAAATGGTGGACTGAATTTATGAAGAAGTATATAAAATGTTTTTTTTTTCCAATGGCAGGATGATATAAGGTATGAAAAGAAAGTGAGGTATGAGAAAATGTATAGAAATGTATTAGATAATTTAGAAAACAATATGATATGGAAAAAAATTACAAGGTAGGAGGGAGAAGGTATCTGTGTGTTTGGGTATAACAGTAAAGGATGATATTTGTATAATGAGAGAAATGAAAAACATAAAAAAGACAAAAAGAACACAAGAGCAAATTATGAATATTGTAGTAAAGCATACGAAAATTATGTACAAGAATAAAGAGATTGACAATATGAGAGAGTAGAAAGTAAAAACATAATCCAGAACAGGTTAAGGAAGAATTTGAAAAATCAATTACTATTAGTGAATTGAATGAAGTTCTTAGTAAAGTAAATGTTGATTCAGTATCAGGCCCCAATGGTATAGGGTATGAAACATACAAGAAATTAGTGGATTGACAACAAGAGCATTACAAATGTACTGAATGAATGATTGAAGAAAGGGTTTGTTTATGAAGAGTTATGTGGTGGGATATTAAAATCTATATGAAAGAAAGATGAGAAGAATAAAATAAAAAACTGGAGACCCATCATACTAAATAACACATATTATATCATTTTTAGGAGAGTAATGCAGAGAACAATGGAAGGAAGTATGAGGGATATTATCAAATAAAGTATATATGGTATATAAGAGAAGGGATGTCAAGAAATGCTATTGAATAACAAAAAGTGGAAATAGCGGTAGAGTAAACAAAGACTAAAAACCCAATATGAAAGCTCTGTTAATGTCCAAAGAAGGCCATCAGAACAATATGTGTAATAAAAAGTTTAGCAACTTCGTTTTTTATTATATATACAAGAACATCTCCAGAACAGAGTGATTACAAAATTAACTAAGCTATGTATATACTCCAATAAGTGATATAACTTACAGCTGACTCCATTGTCCAATAAAAATCAAATGTTGCCCCATAAAAAATATCACCCTCCATACAACAGTGTTAAATTAACACCCACGATGAATGATTAACCTTTATAAAAATGCATTTAAATATAATTAATTAAAATTTTAAACTTTTTAGTATACATTTAATATTAATTACACCATTCATCCCTGGTGGCTTATCCATTACCAAAGCCATATGCCACCTTGCTTCCTTGCACTCAAGTGCATTTTTAAAATTATCAATAAACAAAGAGTGACCTACAGCATCTAGAACACAAAAATTAAACTTCCTAAAAATCTAAATGATTTGATGCCTGCTTTGGCAAAGCATTCATGTGATCTTTAGTTTTAATACCAGAAATATGCATGTAAATTCTTTGTGAGAGCATTTTAGTTGTTTTCCCTCATGGAAGCGATCGCAGCTACAGAATATTTTTAAATAAACTACCCCTACAGATCTACAATTATGGTGAATTGTGTAACCAATTACCTTATCTGAGTGTTTCAAAAACATGGAGTTCCTTTATTAATAAAACTACAATTTACAATTAAAGCACAGATAAGTACCTTTAGGACCAAATCTATGTCAATTAATGTCGACTTCTCATCCCTCTAGTTTTGCCTTTAGAATAGTATCTTTTTTATAAATAAATTGTAGAACAGGACCAAAAATTTCAGCCAAATCATTGTTTCCTAAAATTACTTTCTAACTGTGGGTGTGTGCATGCATGCATGCCTGTCTCTCTATCTCTCTCTCTGCATTCATATACATAATATATATATATATATATATATATAGAGAGAGAGAGAGAGAGAGAGGGACTGTACCGCATTTCTGTATTTATATATAATATAGGGACTATACTGACTTATCAAAGCAAATAAACATTAAGATCAGACAAATCAGATGCATATGTGAACTTTTAGTTTATACTTCAAAAGTAGAGAATGTGCAAGTACTTTACAGGGGAGTAAGCACCCCCCCCCACTTTCCCAAAGTCTTGTCACTATAAATATACAAATTCCAACATATCACAATAGTATGGAAAAACACAAAATTGTTTATTTCTCAGTCACTGGATCAAGGCAAAATAAAATCAGTGCTGCTCAGAAGCAATGGAAATAAAATGTTGAACCCACCATCCCCTTTCACTGACACTGTGATCTACAAACAGACAGTAACATTGATAGATCACACTGTATGTGAAAGGTTTACATTCCACTTCACTGACGCTGTGATCTACAAACAGACTGTAACATTGATAGATCACACTGCATGTGAAAGGTTTACATTCCACTTCACTGACACTGTGATCTACAGACTGTAACATTGCTAGATCACACTGTATGTGAAAGGTTTACATTCCACTTCACTGACGCTGTGATCTACAAACAGACAGTAACATTGATAGATCACACTGTATGTGAAAGGTTTACATTCCACTTCACTGACACTGTGATCTACAAACAGACAGTAACATTGATAGATCACACTGTATGTGAAAGGTTTACATTCCACTTCACTGACGCTGTGATCTACAAACAGACTGTAACATTGATAGATCACACTGCATGTGAAAGGTTTACATTCCACTTCACTGACACTGTGATCTACAAACAGACTGTAACATTGCTAGATCACACTGTATGTGAAAGGTTTACATTCCACTTCACTGACGCTGTGATCTACAAACAGACTGTAACATTGATAGATCACACTGTATGTGAAAGGTTTACATTCCACTTCACTGACGCTGTGATCTACAAACAGACTGTAACATTGATAGATCACACTGTATGTGAAAGGTTTACATTCCACTTCACTGACGCTGTGATCTACAAACAGA
>NC_056730.1:3881265-3992936 GCF_019279795.1 Protopterus annectens
TATAATTGTTTTTCAAAACAATATCAAATAAATCAATATACAGATTAACTTCATTATGTGGTACACCTTGTTCGTAAAGGTATTCTTCTATAGCCTAAATACCCTCCTGATGGGGGATGACGGAAAAAAGGTCTTTTATGTCCACAGTTAAAAACAATGTCTCATCTGAATATGCAGTATTACTTATTAACTCCAAAAAATGCCATGAGTCCCTACAAATTTGCGCTTGTTTTTCTAAAAAATTTTTTAGCTTATAATCCAAGAATTTAGTGCAAGCATAAGTGACTGAGTTATGTCCATCAACAATAGGACTGCATTGCTAGTATGATGGATGTAGTAAGTTTTTCATTTAATCTATGAATATTTGTGTATGTATATATATATATATATATATATATATATATATATATATATATGGGTTCACTTTATCATCTTGAAATTCTGAAATACCGAATTTCAGAATATCGAGATCATAAAGCTGAAACACCACAATCCCGAATGCCCATAACCGCGAAATTCAAAATCCCGACACTTACATACACACAACTGCCCACCACACACAAACAAAACTAACCTACACTAGAAACAAGTATGAGGGGCTTCACCCCTGCACCCCCATGTGGGGGGCTGTGCCCCCACACCACCCCTACTTATATATTCTAACTCTGAGACCGCACAATCACACACACAAAGGCAACTCACACCCACACATTTCACAGCCCCTTGCACACACACATCATAACCAAAACACACACTAACATACACTACAGCACATAGCCTACACGCTCATACAAACTTACCTGCACTTACATCCATTCATACACCGCAACACCAGAAGCTCCAAACTTCGGGATTTCGAATTTCGCGCTTCTGGTGTTTCACGATTCCGAGCATTCGGGATTAGAATCTCAGTAAACTGAAATTCGGTATTTCAGTTTTTCGAGATTCTAAAGGGAACCAATATACCTATATATATATATATATATATATATATATATATATATATATATATATACACGTTTATATATAAAAAAAATATTCATTGTCTGCAATATAATTATTCATGGAGCATGCTGGCTTAGATGATTGGATATTGTAACAGTATTTTAGCAACAACTTTTTATGGGTCATATGTTTTTTAAAAAAACACTGAATATGTCTCTTCCTGTTTGAAAAGTTAATGACGACATTTTAAGTGTATAAGAAGGAAGGTTTTAATTGTTTGTTGTCTGATGAAGTTTGCTATTTGAGACAAATGAAAAGCGCTTAGCAGTAAATAACGAAGACGTTCTATATCCAAAATTGTTATTTGTTATGGGACATAAGCAGCAATTAAATTTGAGGAACTGTTTTCTGATGGAATTCAGAAATTAATGTCAGTACTGTAATTGTGGTTATAACTGAAGCACTGAGGTGCTTTGCAGGTGTTATTCTAACTTTAGAGAATAGGCGATCTGCACATTGGCACCCTGACTGGAGAACGAACGTTTTGCAGCAGGATGTTGATCTGCAGCTAATGCTGGCTGAAAAATGAGTCCACCACTTCATGGCAGCATATTAAATTGCCGTCGAGCTCAGACTGAAAGAAAGCTAATGGCCACCATTATTTTAGGCCCACTAAACAGCTCTTTTGCTGTTTGGTGAGTGTAAAATAAATTAAAAAAAAAAATGTAAAAATAAGTGTTTGCGCATGTATTTATGCCTGTGTGCATGAGTGTATGCAGGCATGAAAGTGAGAGTGAAACTGACTGCGCCATTATTTTACACTTGCTAAGCAGCACTTTTGCTGTTAAGCTAGTGTAAAAGTAAAATAAACATAAAAAAGAAAGAAACGTGTGTGTATGTGGTTGTGTGCATGTGTGTGTGTGTGTGTGTGTGTGTGTGTGTGTGTGTGCTTATTTGTGTTTATGTTTCTGTCTGCATGTGTAGTGTATGTGTGCTTACATGCATGAAAGCTGAACTGTGACTGTGTGTTTGTGTATGTGTCTGATAGAGACTGAGATGGATCAACCACTAACAGTAGCAGTTTAAGAAGTTTGCATCCCTCTCAATCTTTTAGCCCAATAAATCTGGATAAAGCCTAATATAAAGGGGGAACAAAGGCTCAAAAATAGAAATAGATTTTAAATATTGCTCTTATAAAACTACAAAGTTGCTTGATTAACAGGATTAGTGTTAGCATGAATTTTCTGAAGGAAATAAACTCTGAAATTCAGATGTGGATTTGTGTTAGCAAGAATCTTCTGAAGGAAATAAACTCAAACTCAAATTTCTCTCATTATTTAGTGACTTCAGTCCCTAATGGGTAGCAACAAACCACACATTTTAGGAGAAGAGACCAAAAAATGAAGTAAATATCTGGATTTGTTTTTTGGAAATGTTATATTTTGGATGTAAAATATTTCATCCAATAAGGAAGAATCAAGACTTCTCACTGGAACATATGGTACTAAAACTGAATGTCAAATACTCTGATCACATGATGCAAGGACAGGATTCACTAAAGAGGTCACTGATGCGAGAAAGATCAAGGTCAAAAGATATAAGATATGCCAGAGGTAAAGTGAATTAGAAAGAATTTAAACATGTTCTTGACAGACAGACTTGGCTTACTTATGTCCTTGTGAGTGCAAAGAGCCAGAATCAACTAAATGAATAAACAAACAAACCCTGAGCCATATGACAATTTAATGCAACCTTCCCTCATTAAACCCCATGTTACCCCCTAGATTAACCTGGTGAGGACATCATATGTAGGGTAAAATCAGTACATGCCTGCTAATGAAACAGTAGTTAGAGCTGCATATGTAACAATAGCTATGAAATGCATCTGGGTTGCATTCACTGCATGCGTATATGAAGTCTGGTCTGCTGAAAAGATAAAGGAGCATTAATGATGCACATGAATGAATCAGTGGTCCACTTTCTTGGCAGACGTCTTGTAACACTGACATACAAAAAGTTGATGACAGTAAGGTAAAGATGAAAATAACACGACAGGTTGAAATTTCAAGGCTGGTTCCATGATGTACAAGGATGTAATCCTTACTGCAACCAAGGTGACTTCTTGTAACTCATCTTCTTTTCTTCTTATCCTATTTCTTGTACCTCCTGTGGAGGAAATCCTTTCTGATGAGTCCAGAAAATTCTCAGGCTCCAAAGCTCAATACTGCATGACATCTGAAGTTAATTCTTCTGTTAATAATGCTGAAGTGGAGAAGGAAGTCTTTGCACTTCCCCATCCACTATCACTTCCTGTAGGATTATAAGACATTCAGGGTAAATGATTATTGTGGCCATTTATCCCTTAACAGTACCCATCCCCCTCTCAAGAAGGGATAGGTCAGTCAAGTCTACGGTGAATTTACGGATGCCCATCTAAACATCCAGGTCCCATTTGAAAGGTGATAGTGTTTCACACTGCTTAATTAGCATGGTGAGTCTATCACCAACAAGGGGGTGATGTTGCTGGGTGAAACTCCTCTACATCATGTTTTAGTTATCTACTGATGGAAATTTAGAATCGCGGTTCTAATATTAGTCAGACTATTTTATTTCTGAAAATACAAGGGATCCAGAACCACTGTGTCTCTAAATCATGGAAGGTAAGGCATAGATCACCACTCAAGACTAAATAAAAGAATAATGCTTGAATTCACTTTTGGTAGAAAATAATTTTAAGCCAGTGATCCTCTTAATTAGGAACCAGTGGGGTCTTTCTATTTATTTGATATCTCTAGTGGGAATAGTATTTAATAATTGGACTAATCAATACAGAAAATAAGGAGACAAGGATCACCTTAGATCTGGACAATATTCTTTTGACAAACAGTTGAGTTAAGTAGAAAGACTTTCTAACTACTCTTGTTACATAATAATCAAAGGAGAAGGAACTATCAACGCATGTTTCCGGATTTCTAATAACATTCTTATTTTGAAATGATCGTTGTCTATGCCATATGGTCTATGCTAGAGGGAGGGGGTGTCTGTTAAATGTGATTATCTTGCACTTCTTTATCTTTAATTTGAACCTATTTTTGCACAACAGGAATTTATGAGCACACAAATTATTGATGAAGAGCTAGGGTGTCAGAGTGGGATTTGACAATGACTCCTAGTTTGCAGTCACCTGCAGACTTGGTTAATCAGAGATCTTGATTCATGGTCTGGAGATCAGAAAAGTAAATGTTGAGTACTGAGCCCTGTGTGACATCACTGGTCAGTTTCATAGTCTGATGAGGCAGTTGCTACTTGCACTGTCTTTTAGCCAGTTTGCTGCTGATCTTACCATGTATAGAATATTTCCATTGCATTAAGCTTACTAACAAAGAAAATCTACCAAAGCTAAATTTGAAGTATGTTTTGCCTCCCAGGACAAGGACAACCACAAAGCATTCTTTAGCTATGTCCACAACTTCAAAGACAATACACAATTGTGTGCAGAGCTCATTGTAAATGGAGCCACCTATACTGAGCCAAAAGACATAGCAAACGTCATGACTGATAAATTCAGCACTAACTTTACCCCTGTCTCCCCCACAACTTCCCTCAGGAAATGTCATCAAATATAACTCCTCCTTCTATCACTAGGGAACAGGTCCTTAATGCTCTCTCTAAGACCAAGAACACTGCATCAATGGGTCCAGACAATACCCCAGGGTGCCTTCTAAATAGCATGAAACATGACCTATCAGGGCCTCTGGAATTACTATTTAACTGTATCCTCCAAACAGATTTTGTGCCTCATGAATGGAGAAAGGCAACAGTCATCCCTCTGCACAAAGGTGGGCCATCTACAGAACTTGGAATCGACAGACCCATAAGTCTCACTAGTCTTATAGGTAAAGCCATGGAAAGAATTATTATGGAGATGATTAACAGAGATACAGTAAACCTCCAGACACTGGAATCAGCCCAGTTTGGTTTCGTCAGAGGCAGATCATGCCTACTCAATCTGGTGGACTTCTTTAGAAGGCCACCAAAGCAATGAATGAGGGCAACATTGTTCACACTGCCTACCTTGACCTGGCCAATGCATTTGGCACAATACCCAACTTGGGCATTGTTGACAAACTCAGGAGGTTAGGTACAAACCCATATGTCACCCAGTGGATAGCCAACTGGCTCACAGTTAGAACTGAGAAGTCCACCTCTACAAAGAGGCCAGTCACAAATGGAGTCCCTCAGGGATCAGTCCTTGGACTGATCCTTTTTGACATTGACTTCTCAGAAGCCAAGGCCAATATCAGTGGTCTCTGGCTTACTAAATTTGCAGATGATTGCAAATTAGCAGCTGTCATTGGATCTCACACCGACACAAATGTCCTCCAGGGAAGGCTGACACAGACAAACAACTGGTGTCAGAGCATTGGACTAAAACTAAATAACAAGAAATGCATAATAGTATCCTTTGGGAAGTCATCCATCCCTGGTAACTATCATATTGACAACACACCCCATCTAAGTCCACAGAAGTCATTGTTCCCGTGTGTTTGGCATTCATCAGATATATCATTGAGTACAATGCCCCTTTGATACGTACCTAACCAGATATATCCAACAATTCGAATGTCCGCAGAGGTTCCTCTCTAAAAGAATACAGGACGTAAATAAAATATCCTGTGCAGACCATCTCAAGGCCCTATCCCTGTATTCTGTCTCCTGCAGGCTTTTGAGGGGAGATCTATGCCTGGCAAACAGGGCATTGTCAGACTCCACTCTGATGGACTTCCTGCATATCCACAAAACAAACAGCACCAAAATTACCCATTCTAAAGATATAAACTTTGCCTGTGATATAAATAGGTCCTGCAGGAGAGATAGGTATGTATCCCAGAAACTACCATGTCTATGGAACAGGCTCCCCATCCATGTGAAGCAGAGTTCATCCCTAACCAATTCAAGTGCAACTTGGACAATTGGATGGGAAACCGGAAATTCATCCCTTGTTTGTCACCTATGTCTCTAATGGGCATGTAAGCTGTAAATGGTTCACCTCCTACACCCCTGCTTACACTTATCAAGAGTATCAGAACTTATCAGAAATGTAGGATGCATAGGCTAGGCTTAAAAAGTCCCTTGTGGTTTTTAGCCTAGTAAACACCTATGAACCTATGAACATATGAACTATGCTCACATGGGAGGTGGTGTCAAATACCTCGGGTACATCATGGAACAGTATCAACACTGTCAACAGCCTGGGTTACTCTTTTGAAGAAGTTAACCAAATTCGTTAGATACGATACATGTTTGTCTAAACCAAACTGCTGTGGGATTAACCTGATAAGATTTTTAATGACATAGTTTATTAGGTCAGTTACAGTATGTTATATGGCTTTGCAAATGAAACTCATCTGGCTAATGAGCCTACAATTTTTGTGGTCAGTGGACCAGAGTAGGCGAAGTAACCCTTTTTATGCTGCCAGATTTTAGGTCTTTGAAGTACATGTGTAATGGAAATGTCAGTGCATTCTGTCTATGAATGTTTCTTGCGTATAGTCTTGCCGGTGACATAGCTAGCACTGTGCACCAAACCTCAGGGGCAAAGCCTGTATCCAAACCCTGGTTAAACAGTTCAAGGAGTGGCTGTGTTAGAGCATGTCTGGTACATTTTATTAAACAGCTAGGCATTTTATCATTTTTCACAAGTATTTATGGACTTAAGTACATCACAATAGGGAGTTCTAGAGATTTAGGGATAAATGGGCTTTGGATCTATTTTATTAGGTTCCACGAGTAGTTTTGGTCTTAGAAAGTACCTTAAGCACATTGCAATAGGGTGTTCTAGAGATTTAGGGATAAATGGGATTTGAATAGATCTCTGGGGTATAGAGCACACTGAATTGTTTGTTATCATGGTGGTAATGTCTACTGGTGCCATTTTGAGTACGTTGATAAGCACTGCTGAATATTATTCCATAGTTTTGTAGCATAGCTAAAGAAGGATTTATATTTGTCTTTAGCTATAAATGCTAATCTAAGCTCATGGGCTTCTCTATTTATTTATTTATTTATTATTTGTTTATCTATTTTTTTTGACCGGGAAAGTCAGACTGCAGATTATCCCTTTTTCAGTGGAGGCCCGCAGAGAAACACTCCACATAAATTTACAATTAATGTGTCATTATATTACATGAAAGTTAGTATGAATGTTAAAACATAACTCTTTAGTAGAACTAATAATATTTTTTTTCATTTTTTGCCCTGTTTCTAATATTATCACTTGATATAAGGATCATAGGATCTTCTGTGTTACTTAATAATTTTTTGTTGTTTTATTGCAGAGTTTATTTATATTGGTTAACCACAAGGGTGGCTTTTTTAAATTTCTCAGTCTAATTAGATCATAGGATCACTAATGGCCTTGGGGCCCTTACAAGCCTAGCCAAGAGTTTATCTACAAAAAAAAAAAAAAAAAAACTCAGTCAGCACCTGTCACCCTTGTCAATGAGGGACGAAGGTGGAACCCCTGTGACAAATTTGTGGTTTCCCATCCACTCATCAAGGTCGTGCTTGAAGATGGTCAGCAAGGCACTGTTTGACTTGTATGGGAAGTCTATTCCAGAGACGGGGCAGCCTCTGGGAGACAAACCTGTCTCTCCTGCAGGTTTTGTTGATCTCGCATATTAGGTTTAGGCTTCTTGAGCAGGTAATGAGTGAGGAGTTAGACTTGGAGCATCTCTAATAGGGAAGGGTCTGATACTGCCTTATATGCAAGACACAGATCACCTCTGAGCAATCTGTATGATTCCGAGTAAAGTGATAGTGATTCAAGCCTGTCCGCAAAGGACGGGTGTTGGAGGCCATGAATTCTCTTTGTGAGGTATTTCTGTGGCCTTTCCAGTTGGTGCAGGTGTTTGGAGAGGTACATACCAAACGGGGCGTTATACTCAATTATAGATCTAATGAGATAGGAGTACAGAGAGGTAATAACATCCCTTTTTCTGGATGCAATCCCTTTACTTATGAGATAAACCAAGTAAAAGGCTTTTCTGACCACTGCCGCCACATGATGGTCCAATGTGAGATTGTTGTCAACCTGAGAACCCAGGTCTCTCCCCATCTGATTGGAACTGCCAGTTCTATACATTTATGTAAGTGGGCATAGAACTCCTTTGTAAACATTGTAAGTGAATTTTGAAACTTCATCATAGAATTTGATGAGTTTAGTATTTTTAATTATTTGAACTGAGAGATACTGGTTTCAGATGTTTAGAGATTTTAAAAGTGAGTGTCTATGACTCAACTTAACTGGAGAAGGAAATTTCAGGGGAATTATGCATGAAGATGCTGTATTTGTAAGGACAACTAAAAAAATATTATGTCCTCTAGTGTGTTTGTTAATAAGCTGGCCCAGGGAGTTTTTCTTTATGTAATAATTTCTGTACTTATCCTGCATTGGAGGTACAGGTAATCCAGTTTATTAATGAAGTTCTTTTTCATGGGGAGTTTATCAAGTACATTTAGGAAACTTATATATGGTTATCAGGGGATATGCAGGATATCTTATAACAGGATGTAAACTTGTGTGACATGAAGTCTAATGAATTCTTTTGGGAGTGTCTTGGAAGCTGAGTGGTGGTGATGTGATCCCCAACAAATATGGAAAAGCCACCACAGTTGCTACTGGGTCTGTAGGCATAGGAGGTGCCAAACTTGGTAAGGGGGGGTGCTATCTAGACATTTAAACTAAGTTTCATTTTTTTCCCAGGAAAATGCCAGAAATATCTGAACTTTCTGATTATTGGAAAACATATGATTGTCATGGAGATTTGCACACTCATTCAGCATAACTTCAATGTATTTTTATTCCTTCTTATATTCATTTCTTAAATATTACAGTTTGTTTTATTGAGCATTCTGTGGTCTCACACACACACACACACACACACACACACACACACACACACACGCACGCACGCACACACACACACACACACACACACACACACACACACACACACACACACACACACAGACAAGACCTCTCAACCAACTGGGGATAAATTTCAACAGAATCAGGGACAAGTAAAGAAAAAATCAGGGACAATCAGGGACACTTTTAAAATATTACTGCTATTAACTTGAAACACTGACAGAATCGGAGCATATGAATTAATACACATTTTCTGAAGTAGAAGTTCATAACTTTTAATTATTGTCATTATTCATTAAGTGTAATTCACCACCTTTCCTCCAAAAATCACTAGTTTTAGGAGGGATTAAGAGGGACAGAGTTAAAATTTCAGTCAAAATCAGGGACGTCCCTGAAAATCAGGGACAGTTGAGAGGTATGCACAGACACACACACACACACACACGCACACACACACACAGACAGACACAAACACACACATATACACACACACAGACACAAACATAGGCAAACACATAGACACATACACACACACACACACACACACACACACACAGACAGACACACACACGCACACAGAGACACACACACACACACACACACACACACACACACACACACACACACACACACACACACACACACACACACACACACACACACACACACACAGAAGCACACACACACACACACACACACACACACACACACACACACACACACACACACACACACACACACACACACACACACACACACACACACACACACACACACACACACACACACACACACACACACACACACACACACACACACACACACACACACACACACACACACACACACACACACACACACACACACACACACACACACACACACACACACACACACACACACACACACACACACACACACATAGCAAATGATGGCACATTTACACTTGAAAATCACAGGTATAATTTATGATGTTTATGTCTTAAAAACAGAATTTAAGTTTATATAAAAATTAATTATTGTCCATGTTTATCATTTTAAACAACTCCTGAAGCCACATTTTTTGGTGTCAATTATGAGATGTGACATAGCCTTCAGTAACATATGGCATGTTATGCTTTTATTGTTTGTTAATCTTTACTCTGTGATATCTATAGTTTTATTACTCAGTCTGCAAGTACTTAAATAAACTTGAAAGTGACTTTGAATTGGAAGCCTTTATTTAGGCAGTGGAGCAGAGAGATACAGCGAAACTCTCAGTCTTTTTCTGCTGTCAGACTCTAGGTGTCTGTAAAGTACATGTGTAATGTAAATGTCACTGCATTCTGTCTATGCATGTATCTTAAGTATAGTCCGACAATGAATTACGTTTAGCCATTTTTCTTTTTGTTCTTATATCTTAGAATAATGCCAAGAATCTTCAATGCTTACATTTAATTTACATTTAGATTTCCATAACACAATATCCTAAAATGACTACAGTGTAAGCTCTGTATGCCTGCATCAATATGTTACCACTGGAATTAAATGCTTTGGCTTTCAGTTTTATCTCCTGATATGAGCTTCCTATTCAGAGTGGCACTGCAAATTATGTCAGCTTTCAAAGGGATGGTGGAAAAAGTCAAATATCAAAACGTCACTGAAATTTAGAATAAAGCAAAACAGAAAAGCACTGCCATGATATCAGTCTGTTCCCTCATATCCCCACAATTAAATGCTCCAATCACATGGTTACAAACCCTTGAAAGAAACAACATATCTTTCTGTTAAGATTGTGTTGCCTCAAAATATCAAACTTTTTTTTTGAATCTTTAGTCCAGCGGCTTGATGGGCATTACCTGCCCCTAGTCCACTCTGCACATTTGTTCCCCTCAACAGGGTGACTGCTGATGAGAAGAGGCTATCACTTAGCAGTTGTTAGAGGTAGTTCAAGGACTTTATTCTTAGCCGTATGGTTAACATGGAAGGCTAGGTTGCAGACAAAGAGGGGGTCATGCAAAGTACTATCTATGATAGTCACCTCTCACATCAGAAAGGGACCTTGCCAATAAGCAACCCCACCAGCTCAAGCAGAGGAAGTGGTTTCCCAGGTTTCCTCCAGAGAAATTGCATGTCCCTATGTGCTTCCAAACACCTGCCACCAAATTCACCACCTAGGGAGAGGAGAGAAGGCCAGATCACTTTAGTCCTGTCCCTCCCTGCCTGGCTCCAACAGTGCCAGACCACTAATCGGACTCCAGTCACCTTAGTTGTAGTAAGGATTATATCCTTGTACACCATGGAACCAGCCTTGAAATGTCAGCCTTTAGTGTTTTTTTCTTTTTCATCTTCACCTTACTGTTGTCAGCTTTTTGTAAGTCAGCATTCCTAGAAACAACATTCAGAATAGAACCTGATATCTGTTACCCGTGGCACATATATAACATAACATGATTGTTTTCCTGCAATTGCATGATTTTACCATGCATCTGGTCTGTTAAACATAATTTTGGTACTCAAACTAAAAAACATCATTGAAGTGCTTTATAATTTCTCAAGTAGAAGAATTTTAAACATTCTGCTTTGTTCAGAAACTTTCGAAAACTAAACCTTTTTAATGAAAATGTAACAGTGATATTCTTTTATATCTTATGTTTTTTTTTCAGCTCAAATGAAGATTGGCTGTGACAATTCTGTAGTGCGTATGGTGTCTAGTGGCAAATACATCAATCGTGTGACTATTGAATATCGTCAGATTGATCTGCGTGAATTGCCAAAACCAAAAGGAAACAGTATAGAAAGCTTCTGTTTTCCCACTGACTGAGCCATGAAGCATACAATGTTTTTTCAGTATTAGAATAAATCCTGCAAGAATGTGAAAGTCGCCAACATTTTATTTTACAGTGGCATTTTATAACATTGGAAGAATACCTTAGGGTGAGTTTAGATTTAGGCAACATAGCTATTGTCTCACTGTGCCAATCATTATTTTCAGTGTTTAATGAGAAAAATACGCCACAGTATGCAGTTTGAAAGCTTCTGATGTTATCAAAAGGTCCTTTTCAAATTATTGGAATGAGTAACAGTATTTAATTTGGGGTGGGAATTCACTGATGCGTACTCACAGAAAATGCAGAAATACTGTTTTACATAAATTGCAGAGCATTACACTATTTATTGTATAGTTTTATTTATATTTATTTGCAAAAAAATTGTTTCTAATAAAATGTTATGGCATGAAAAAAAATTTCAAGTTTACTTTTTTATCCATTGCACTCTAATATGTAGTATTTTTGACACAGCAAAAATAATTATGCACATTGTGTTAACACTTTGTACACCTCCATGGAGGTTTAAATCTTATCTTTTTTTAACTTATTGAACAATGAATGAAGTGCTATTAGATGCATGATTATACGGCATTCCCATTGACAATTACATCATAGAACTACTCAAAATTTGTAAATTGTACCAGTCATAGGTTAGTACTAGGCTAACTGCTCTTGTGGGTCATCTTAAACCTAGCCAGTTACTCTATGTAAGGATCAAACTCTATACCTTGTCTCTGTAAGGCAAACATCTTAACCACTATACCAACCTCCCACTAAAATACAATATTTGCTCATAAGTTCATAGATTAGTACTAGGCTAACTGCCCTTATGAGCCATTTTAGGCATAGCCAGTTACCCCATGTGAGAATCAAACTCTGCACCTTGCATTTGTAAGGTAAACACCTTAACCATTATGCGAACCTCCCACTGGGGAGTACTTCTTGCTCACAGGTTCATAGGTTCATAGGAGATTACTAGGCTAACAGTGTAAAGGCCATTACAAGCCCGGTCATTATTACCTGAATGTATTCAGATTTTTAATCCTCAAGATTTAGAGGCAGGCTTAGGTTTGTGCCTACGCTTTTGACTATTTCACAGACTGTGTCTGTTCATAAGGGACATGGGTGCCACCCCAGGAGTGAATTTATGATTTTCCAGCTATTGATCTAAACTGTATTTGAAGAGAGTCATGAATGCTCTCTGCTTTACATGAATAGGAAACCTGTTCCAGAGAATGGTTAATCTCTGAGACACATATCTGTCTCTCCAGCATGTTTTGGTTGTGTCAAAGACGCAGTGTTAGATCCCTAGATCAGGTGACACTTGTGCAGTTTGTTTTCGAAGTGTGTAACAGCTCCATCAAGGCTGGATTTGGGAATGCCCTGTAGGTTAGACATAGATCACCCCTTAATAATCAGTAGGAGATAGGGGAAAGGGATAGGACTTTTAGTCTAGTTACATAGGACGTGCTGTTTATACCCAGTATTTTTTTCTTTGTAAGGAACCTCTGAGGCTGATCCAGCTGTTGCAAGTGCCTGGTCAAGTACATGCCAAAAGGTGCATTGTACTCAATCATTGGTCTGATGAGGGCCAAGTACAGTGGCACTATAACTTCCTTGGATCTGGATGTCATGCCTTTACTTATAACCTGTGACAAATAGAAGGACTTCCTCACCACTGTGGACACATGGCAGTCAAAGTTCAGGCTACTATCTATCTGTATACCTAGATCTCTCAGCTCTGAGTCCACTCATAAGGGTGTGCTATTAATGTTGTAATTTGCAGGGGTATTTGACTTTCCAAAGGGTATGATTATGCATTTTTCTGCAATTAGTTTTAGGCCATGGCTCTGGCACCAATCATCTGTGTGAAGGATATGTATATTTTTGGGGGATTCAGTGATTGCCCCCAGCTTAGAGTCATCAGCAAACTGTCAGCCAAAGGACTTCTACATTAGTCTTGACTATATACTGAGCAGATGTCCCAGCACTGAGTTCTGTGACACACCACTAGTGATTGGCCTCTTGCTAGATCTGGATTCACCCACTCTAACAACATGTGTCCTGTCCATGAACCATTTGGCTGTCCATCTGGTAATGCAGGGATTTATGCCCAGTTTTGTAAGTTTATCTATAATACCAGAGTTGTGAATTATGTCATATACCTTAGCCAGGTCAAGGTAGATAGTATGTACTGTTTTACCCTCATCCATGGCCCTAGTGACTTTCTCAAAGAAGTTCACCAGATTGAGTAGGCATGACCTGCCCTTAAAAAAGCTAAACTGGGTTGGGTGCAGTGTTCGAAGATTTCCTATGTCATTATTTATCAGTTTCATGGTTATTATTTCCATGGCCTTGCATATAAGACTAGTCAAACTTATGGGTCTGTAATTTCCTGGGTTTAAGTGTCACCCTTTATACAGACTGATGACTGTTGCTGTTTTCTACTCCGCAGGGACAAAGCCTATCTAGAGGCTGTGGTTAAACAGACATCCTAGTGGGCCTGAAAGGTTCTGTTTCAAGCTACTTAAGAGGCATACTGAGATACTGTTGGGACCCATCAAAGCAGTGTTTTGAGCTTTAGAGAGGGCAGTGGCAACCTGTGCTTCGGTGATAACTGGTACAGGAATGGTGGTGATGATGAGGTAGTGAAATGTGAGCTGAATTTATTTAGATTAGCTAAATCTTCTGGATGAGTACAGGTGATACCATCTACAACTAATTCTGCACATTGTTGGGTGCTGCCCTAACTGAAAAATGCCTTATGCATTTCATTAGCTTGGGAGGCTACTTTTGCCTACAAACTTGCTTTTGAAGATTTGACTAGTCCCCTGATTTACTTGATTAGACTAATGAGGGAGTTTTTGCTCTGTTGTGTACTTTCTCTCTTACTTCTAGACAGTATTTTCTTTCTTTTCTTGTACAAACTGTTTATAGCAGGGGTACACCAGAGTTTCTTGTTTTTGTGGTTTGTCTTAGGCTTTTTTCTGTCTGGTGCTGCCTTTTCTCTGCAGTTGCTTATATGGCCATGCAGGGCTTTTGTGTACTCCTCTGCATAGGATTATGTGTTTTCTGGGTTTGGGGGAGCTTGGAAATTAGCTATGCCATCACTTAATAGGAGGTATTTTGCCTTGGAAAAGTTCTTAAAGGTTTTGGGGTTAGGTGGGCATTCTAGTTTTATATTTATTTCAAGGGAGACCACTTTGTGATCAGATCTAACCAGTGAGGACATCACAATAAGGGAGTGCAACACTCCCATATTTGAGAGTACCAGGTCTAGGATATTCGTACCCCTGGTTGGAGTGCAGACTAGCTAGGGTATTTGCATTGACAAAGTCTAGAAATCTTTGAACCTGCATGTTAGTGGTCATGTATGCTTTCCAGTTAATGGAGGGGTAATTCAAATCACCTAAGAGTATGGTATTGGGCTGCATAGTAAATGGTCCTAATAAATTTAGATATGATGTACGCGTTTCCTGGTTCATGGTGGGTGACCTGTAGCTAGCAAGGATGTGGTAATGGATTTTTCCTACAGTTAGTTGAAGAAGCTCAAGCATGTCATATTGTTTGACTAGTATTGAGGTGTGCTTATCTTTTATGTAGATAGACACACCTCTACCTTTTGCATTTTCACGAGCAGTGGGTGACTGGAACATGTGAAAGGCATTATAGCCAAGCACTGCTGGGGTGCTTTCCTTGGCTTTGAACCACATTTCTGTAACTTCACAGACATCAGCATCGCCAGGGTGAGGAGTACTTCCAGGAATGTAGTTTCTTGTTGAGATTCCTAGCATTAAACAGTGATATCTTTCTCTTATCCTCAGTAGATTTGGTTGGAAGGTATGACTGTTTGGTAATGCCAAAAAAAATCACTATAGGGGTGGATAATGATTTGGCCAATATCCAATATCCTAGTGATGACAGATGAAGACCATCTGTGGAAAAGCAGCATGGCATGTCAATCAGTTTCTCTCAGGCTAACAAATATTAGACTCCTTTTGAATGACACCAGTAGCTATGCCAATTATTAAAGTAAATCATTTTCTGTTGGTATTATGGGATCCTTGGAGGTAGTAGAATGTGCGCAGTGCTAGGCTCATACCTGCCTGTGACACATATACTGAGTGCTCAGTCATGTATCTCTTCATATAGTCTAGGGGGGGGGGTACATCTCAGCTCATTTACATCCACATGGAGTATGACTGAGTCAAAATGGTACCTGGGGTTTAATGACCTGAGTGCTTTCATGTTCTGGCAAATCCTGGTCTCTGAAAGCCACTAACTGGTAACCTCCTCCTTATCCAGCATAGTGAGAGGGACATCAGTGTGTCTCACAGTTGAGTCAACTATGACCAAAATATTGCAGCATGTGGTGTTACTCCTTATGGGCCTGGTAGCTGAGGTACAATAAGACTGCATTTGAGAGGCTTTTGGGGTTGGGGTAAGTTGCATGCGAGCACCTCTGCATACATGGCTCTATGCGTCTGGTCCTTTCTAAGAGTGGTGAGTGTTGTGTGTGTGCCACTGACAACCTGTTTGTCATTTTTGTGTTTTCAGTCACATTCAGTAACTACATCTCTAACATACAAACAAAATACTGGACAGAGAAGGGCAAAGTACTGTAGAGAAGAACACATGTTTATTTTAACGTAAAATTAAGACACACGTTTTCGTCCAAGTGACTCCTGGACTTCCTCAGAAATGAACAATCATTAAACCCAGATGGTTTTATACATACTTGAAATAATCAGATGATAAAGCAATCAAGCATTTAAAGAGACATCCTTAATAATGCAAAGCAGAAATAAAACTCATACTGAAAACTTTAAAATAAAATATAAAATAAGCAAAAAATAAAATTGTCAAATGACTTAAAATATTTACTTGTGTATAAAAAACTATTAAGACATATCATTAAATAAATAAATAACATACCAATCATTGGATATATAGAAACATGAACATTTCTGATATATGTACTGGATGAATGAAATATTTAAAAATAAAATATTTAAAAATAAAAATAAAGAACATGACTAAAAATAGGAGTAAACTCATAATTTAGCTGCCCTTAATTTAAGTAGGGGTACAAGTGAAATGTGTTTGTTGAGACCCGGGGCTTTATTGGCTTCTAAAAATAACTGCCAATAAGTCTCCCTATATTCTAATTTATGTTCCCAGGGCCCACCTCTGGGTTCCTTGCATACAGTTTCCAACACAAAAAAGAGAAACATACTGTATTTATCTCTTTCAGAATTAAGTGGTTGTCAGTGGTACATAACGCAATAGCTGCATTGTCTCAGAATGCCCATGTCCACCAAACTCGATGCAGAGATAGCAGGAAAGAGCCTATCCATGGTTGCAAATCATTAATGTGTGCTTTACAAAGGAAAAAATGGTGAATTTTTGCAACTAGATGAGGGAGGGGTGCTTACTTAGTGTAATTCTACATCTAACATATCCGGCAATGCTGTTCAGTGCACAAACCAGTTGCTCTTTGAGCAGTGATAGTTCTGAGTGCTGTAATAATGTAATCTAGAACTAACTAAATGTAGCAGTGCTGCTCAGCATGCAAACTCAGTGAATGTCAGAGGTACTTTTTATAGGTTAAATACAACTTCTGCTGATTGTGTATATAAAGGTACTACTAACTGCTGCAGCATGAAGCAAACATGAGCCTTACATAAAAGCAAAACAAAACAAGTTTTAAACTAAGCATGCCCGCAAACCAATCAAGTAAGCTTTCCACCAACAATTCGCAGCTCATATAGGTGAAATCAACCCTCTCCTGCCACAAGAGTGCATACTTTAACTCTCTTAATGTAAACTGATGGGTTTGGAGCCCACATGTTAGGAAACCACAAAAAAGATGCCTAAAAGAGCTGAAAACAGTGGATACAATGTATTTAGAGTACTGCAAATGCAGAACAGCAGCCCTTGAGTCAGTGTAAAAGTGCAACTTAAAACTCTACGCAAGTACAGGAAAAACAATAAATAACACATACATATATGAGAATGCAATGGAGCAAGCAATACAAGTGTAAAATAATACTTAATTTCATTTTTCTTGCCAAGGATGGCTTCAGTTGCAAGTCAAATATCTCAAACCCTGTAATTATCACCAAACAATGAGCAGCTCTGAATAACTAAGCCAAGACTCCCACAAACGTGAGGCTTATATAGAAGCAGAAAAAAAAACTTTTTAAACTAAGCATGCCCATAGGCCAATCAGGTAAGCACACAATAAGCTTTCCACCATAAATTCCCCTGCTGAGATAGGTGAAATTAGCCATCTCCTGCCACAAGAGGGCAAACTTTGATCCCTTTAATTTAAAATGATTGGTTTGGAGACCAAGTGTTAGAGAACCACAAAAATAGATACCTAAAAGCACTGAAACCAGTTGCTACTGTGTATTTAGAGTAGTACAAATACAGAACAGCAGCCTTTCCAGGGGTTATATGTCAGAGGCTCTTGTTATGTGCCAGGGCCTCTGGTAACGGTATGTTCTGACGTATTAACAGGAATGAGATGGCATCAACAGAAATAATGATGAGAGTTTTCCTACATCCTGTTTCATGACTTGCTGGGCATTTCCTTCTGAAATATTTACTTATTTATCTATTTTTTTGGGGTGGGGGATTTTTTCTTTTTTCCTGCATAATCATACAACAGTGTTCCATGTCCATCTTCAGGTCCAGCAGCCACCTCCTAGCCCCTGAATTCATTCAATACAGCTAGAGCTGGGGCTGGCATGGAACTTAAGAGTGTCCTGGAGTCTGTTCATCAATATCCACTAGGAGGTTTCCTTTTGACCTACCTCATTCTCCCCCTTCCTCTCAGTGTCCACAGCATAGTGTGTAGGTGGGCGTGCAATGGGGACATATGGTGTTTTGCCCCACCCCCACAGCATCTCAGCCATGTCCTTTACCTATTCCTCCTTTGGACACACCCTTAATAGTGACATCCTCATCTTCAACTAGGAATCATCAACGGGCACATCCACAGGACTGCTCTCCACCGAAGGATGGTAGCATCCATCCCTCCTTGTTGCTCTGTCAGACACCCAAGTTGCTAACCAAACAAGGGTCAGCTGGGCCATAATAATGACTTCATCCCTCAGCACCACTCTAAGGGCTATTTTTTTTTTTTTTGTATTTAGATAAGATATTTGCCATCTTACTGACTTTGTTACATGTTCTGTGCACTATCCATTTTTAGAGGTGAACCAAAAGAAAATATGGAATAGAATACAAAGAGACAATGATAACAAAAATGTTTACAAAAAAGATAAAATATCTCTAACTTATATACAATATCATTAATAAGAAGGAGAAGATACAGTAGTTACATTTAAATGGCAAAATGTGAGCAATGCAAGGTCTGCATAAAAATATACACTACAGTACAATCATCATGTGTTACTATACTTATTAATAGTATGTACTGCATGCTGTGAAAAAGATGCTTTAAGACTGCAATGGTAGCAGCACATTAAAACTTTCAAAAAGCCTTATTTGCAGTTGGGGGTTAATTTCCATAGAGCTCACAAACATTTGGCTTGTATCTACTGCAATCTTAGCAAAGAAAAGTACTTTAAATTGATTTTTTGCACATTTATAAGATATTTTTATTTTCAACTTTTATATTTTGATGCTATACTTTCAAATTATTTATTCTACTTTCTTCTCTTTATCACTGTAAAGGGGCCCCCTTTTCACTGGCCTTGCTGCTGGTTTCTCTGCATTGCAATTATATTAAAAATGTGTATTTTTAGTTAATTTATCTGATTGCCCTGTCTGAATTCACATTAGGCTGACTGTAGTCTGGTTATATTAAGAAGGCCTGGACTTATTTTCTTGTAGGAAGAGAAGATGGTCTGATCTGTCTGATCAGCAGATCACACAAAATGGCTTTAAGTTTTTTTAGTGTCTGTATAAATTTGACTCACTTGCACGAACATCGATCAGCAGTGGTAAACAGTACACTCCATAGTAGCAGACATGTAGATGGTAAAAGTTTCCTCTAGAGCTACCTCTGGAACTGTAGCCAGTAGCTAAGTGACTGGAGACAAATTAGTTTGTTCACTAAGGAGCACTGCCCCTTAAATTTAGTTATATGTTGCCTGGTCTAGTCCACAGTCCCAAAAGTATCCTTAGTTACCCACTTTTAAGCCTTTGTGCTCCACACCCTTGTAGCTCACCTAATAAAGGACCTGACATCACGGACATGCACCTTCCCAACTTGTTTGCAACCAGTTTGGTGGACATGGGTATCTTGAGACAATGTAGCAATTGTCACATGTTCACTGATAACATTTCATCCTTAAAGAAACAGATACAGTATGTGAGATATATATATGTATATATATATATATATATATATATATATATATATATATATATATATATATATATATATATATATACATATACACACACACACACACACACACACACACACACACACACACACACACACACACACAATGTCACTGGGGACAAAGCCCTTGCATACAAGCACACAGAAGAAAAACCAGGTTGTCAGAAATACACACAGTATGCCCCTCACACATAGACCTTGTTACGGTGATGCACTTAAATGTAATATTCCCAAATTACAAGGTCATACCAGACACTCCACCTTCAA
The DNA here is from genome assembly GCF_019279795.1 of Protopterus annectens. Classification (NCBI taxonomy): domain Eukaryota; kingdom Metazoa; phylum Chordata; order Ceratodontiformes; family Protopteridae; genus Protopterus; species Protopterus annectens. The sequence goes on from NC_056730.1 coordinate 3,901,598, forward strand.
AATTAATCCTCAGCAAATCAAAAAACACTCAACAAAAGCAACATATAACACTACACATATAGTCACACCTAGTGGACCCTCAGCTAAAAAAAACACAAGGCAAGCTGATACACTACCCAGGACTGTAGTCATAGGTGACCCCATTGTGCAAAGTGCTGATTCCATGTTCACCTAGCTGGACAAAGAGAAAACAATGACCAGTTGTTTATCAGAAGCCAGTATCTGACAAGTTATGCATGCACTCAAGTCATTGCACCACAGGCACCTCTACGGCATTCTAAGGGGCTACAACATTTGTCAGCATGGCAAGATTTGGTTAACAAACCCCATTGATATGACAAGGATGGTCTGCACCTACCTGCTTTAGGTATCAAATATTAGCAAAAGCATTGTCCTCCCCATAGAGCCTTTTTTATGCAATGTCATATTGGCAAATACTCCAACATAGCAAAATCAGCTCATGGGAATCTAATGGTGTTACTCCTTAATGCCAGGAGTTTAAACAAGAAGCTCCACTCCATCCAAACTCTCCTCACCATAGAGAATCCATACATCTGTGCAGCTGCTGAGAAATGGTTTAAAACTGCAGAGAATACCCCAGCAGTGCAAGGTTTCAGTGCCTTCCACACACTTAGACCAGCAACTGCATGGACATGGACTAAAGGTGGAGGTGTCTTGACCTACATCTAAAACAAGCATACCTCCAGATTGGTTAAACAGGATAATGTGCTATAGATTTTCTACATGCAGATTACCCTAACAAGCTATTAGTTACCCTCTGTGCCCTAGGAAACCCATAGCTCATAATTAGACCTACTGGACACTCACCATTCAAACAAATACCATACCCATAGGGAAATTTAATGACCCAACTTTAGATTGGGAATCCTACACAACCTCACATTTGCAAGCACAGAGATTCCTGAAGTTTGAAACTCAAAACACCCCAGATCAGATAGTGCATATGCCCAGTACCCACTAGAAGTACAAACATACTGTCAGAAGCATACCAAGGGTGAGGCAAATAGGCCTGTACTTTGGGTGCAAAGTGTTAGAGCATGCAATCTCCTCATACTTCCCGCTCCTTATAGGTTCATTGGTTTGTAGATATACACAAGGCATGTGGTTCAGAAGATCATTTAGAAACCTAACAAGCTAAGGCCAAAAAAGATTGGTTGAGTTAGGCTCCCAGACAAAAGAGTGATATGCTACATACTTTAGGGTAGAATTCACAATGTCCATCCAATCATCCAGAGTAGTTTTTTTAATGGGGTCCAATGTGTCACATAGCTTGATGTGTTGAGAAAGTTTGTTCTCTCAGTGATAATTAATTGGCTTAGGAGATCATAATGATAGATAGCACATTCTATTTATGTGTTTAGGAATCCATCATGATAAGTATTCTATTTATGTGTCACCAAAGGTTATTGTCTTTGGTGTGGGTGTTCATGCAGCAATTTCTTTTGTATTGGTGTAGACCAGAGACAGAGATTGTTGTATAGCATATTATTAGGTTGAACACAGTAGGAATGCTTTTAATCTATCAGCATAGCTTTGTGATTTTAAACCAGTATTTTGTTTTTCATCATAAATTGCTGAGCTTTTTCAGGTTCCATGAGATACTTTGAGATGTGCATGCTAAAGGAGGCATTCTATTCCACAATGGGTTAGATAAGGGATTATGGCTTCTTTATTCCTAGAAGATATGCTTTTGGAAAGTAACACTGTTATTTAGAATAACTTACTGAATATGACTAACACATGATGGCAAAAAATAGTTCATTTTATATGTGTGTGTGTGTGTGTGTGTGTGTGTGTGTGTGTGTGTGTGTGTGTGTGTGTGTGTGTGTGTGTGTGTGTGTGTGTACATACCCACTCCCACCACACTTTATACTTGTGTACAGTAAACTGCATTTGAAGAAGATTAAGCTGTGTATAAGCCTTTAAGTTTGGAATGCCTTGCTAAGTACGTATCATATCTGAGGGTCATGATATATCATTCTGAGGAACTCGCTATAACATTTTATACAATTACAGAGAAGTTATTCTTTATTGCTAGGTACCAGCAGTAGTGTTATGAATGCATTTATTTGATATAGCTTTGCCATCTTTTTCACTTTTTCACAAGTTATATATATATATATATATATATATATATATATATATATATATATATATATATATATATATATATATAGGTGCATGTCCCTGCATGTCCCTTCATCGACCAGGTAACATGTTGAGCATTAATAGATCAGCACAAATGCTCAAAAACAAACATACCAAAAAAATAAACTTCATAAACTATACCTGAGTCTTGTACACATTTAAAATGTTGATACATGCAATCAGGTGATTTCTATCACATATACTGTATTTTTCCTGTTAAAAAAAAAAAACATGTCACAAAAGGAGTGTAAACCATATACATATATCTATAGATATAAACATATAGATATATATTACATATATAGTTAGAATATCTATCTATATATCTATCTACACACACACACACACACACACACACACACACACACAGCTGTTAACTGTCCATATTTTCACAAAATGTCCAGATTTTTGACTCATATTTTTGGTCTGTTTCTCACAAAATTATAGTTTTCTGGTAAATCTCTGCCAAGTCATTCAGGACTGAAGTCAGAAAATAATGGCAGAGATTTAATTTTCAGACTTCATATCCTTCAGAAAAGTGATACTAATGCAAAAGCTGTTATTCAATCAACTTTCTACGTTTGTAAGAGCAATATTTAAAAAGTTGCCCTATTTTTGGCCTTTGCCCCCCCCCCCATTATTTGTGGCCTTGTCCAGATTTCTTGCTCTAAGAGGTTGAGAGGTATTTCACACACACACACACACACACACACACACACACACACACACACACACACACACACAAATAAGCCAAGACTATACATTGCCATGACATTTGGACTTCTAGTGAGGACTAGCAGTGGGGCTCCATCCCAACAGTTACATGAACCAAAAAGACTGAGAAGGAGGTAAGTGTGAATTAAATAATGTCTGAACAAGAGACAGTTGGATAACGGTCTTTGAAAGTGAAACATTGTAAAGCTGCCTAGTAATGAACACAGTGTCCTCATTTGGGGCCAAACAAATTAGACACTTTAAAAGTAAACAAACAAGCAGAAAGACACTCTTTTTGGAAGCAGACCCTTAAATCCTAGCCAAAGCATCTATGAACAGCTCTGCAAGGAATAGTTTGAGAAAAAAAACTCTACTGGCCATATTGCAATTTGCAGCTGCAGATTGATATTTTGAGGAGAAAGACAACATCGGGCAGTGTAATGGAGAGTGAGGTGTCTAACTGACATTAACAGTAATATTTCAAATGGGTTGGTGTTCCATTAATGATATTTGGGGAGCTGCAGGCTTTACATGTTTTGTGATTGGTCTTTAACAATTATACTTAACAGGTTGTGGTTTCTGAGTTTATCTGACATGAGATCTGTTTGGTAATTGAATTCTTCTTTCACTGTTTTAAATTTGATGATATAGACTGGCCATATTAGAACTTGCAGTGGTAGATTGTGTTACTTAGGTAAAAGATTATATTGAGTGGTGCAATGACGGACAAGTAGTTTATTTAAAATTTGTTTACTGGGAAAGTCCAACTCGGAATGAAGCTAATTTTCAGCAGAGGCCTGGGGAAAAATACTCCAGACACATGTTATTAAAACATAGGAGGAAACCGGAGCAAACCCACATGAACACAGGGAGGACATGCAGACTCCCGACAAAAGGCACTCCAGCCAAGAATTAAACCAGAGAACTTCTTGCTGTGAGGTGACAATGCTATCACTGCACCATCCAGTTTAGCAGATGCCAACAATATTCTGAACTGTGTAGTGTGTCCCTTTAAGAACTTTCAGAGAGCTGCAGACTTTATGTGACTTTACTTTGATGTTAAACAATTATGTTTAAAAGGTTGTGGCTTCGAAGTGTGTTCTAAAAGAAGATGAATGGTAATCAGAATTGTTTTTTTCTTTTTTGAATTGGTGACATAGTTTGGTCATATTATAAGTTGCAGTTGTAGTATTAAGGAGATGTAATAGAGTCCAGATTCATATGATTGTTTGATGTACATAATTTTTTTTAGTTTTGTAATATTCATGTAATTGTTTTAATGCTTGGCATCCTGTGAACTGATTCACTGAAAATATTTAATAGCCGTGCTATTTAAGTGGTTTAGAAAGATATATTTTGTGATATATCCTGTGATATCATTATTTCAGTGTATATCTACTTCAACACCATCACTATGCCTCGAACCTTTAACTTCTTACTTTTCACATGGTCCCTGTTCTTCTACCTCCTACTACAACTAACCTCTCCACAAAACACCCATTTCAACTACCATCCTTCAGCCACTACATTCTATCAAACTCTATGTCCTACCAGCTTCTCTAACATATTCCCTAGTCTGTATACCACAGACATAAAACTTTGCTCAAAACTAAAAATTCTTCCCCCTGTACTTAATCCCTACTCTAACCACAATCCAACCTTAGCTGTATATTATCCTTCAAGAACAAAAAGAAAACAGATGCCCAATACTCTACTACCCCCAAACTCTACACTATCCCAAAGTGGGGACATACACCCCAACCCTGGCCCAAACCCTACCTCTCCTGTACCCCACAACCCCAACAAATCACTAAATTTCACAACCATTAACCTCCAAAGCATCCAGAATAAAATACCTGACTTCCATAACAAACCCAACATCATAGCCGCCACTGAGAAATGGCTAAAGCCTTATATTAAAGATATAGAATTCCTTCCTGCAGGCTTTGCATGCCTTAGATGTGACCGGCCATGTAAAAAAGTTGGAGAAGTGTCTCTGTAATATCCTAACTCCTCCTCCATAATACCATACACCAAGCCAATCCCACAGTTTTCATCACCTGAAATATTAATATCCTTCCTTAGAATGAACAATTGCAAAAGCATATGTATTATTGTGTTATACATTCCAACTGGCAACAGCATTCCTATCCTACAGGAAATACTTGCATGGGCATCAAACAACATAGAAAATGAAACTATCATTTTAGGAGATCTCAATATTAATTGGCTAAATGATACCACCAATATCAGTCCATATACCTTCACACAACTAATCAATGACATAACTAGACCAAATAAAAACAACAGCAGTGGCTCTATATTGGATTGGATTCTAGTCTCTGACACAAATAAAATGGCATACACAGGAACGCTCCCCGGTAGCATATGCGATCACTTTCCTGTCTTCATACTTCAAAAAACTACTTCATCGCTTAGCAGGCACCACTACAAATATACTAGAGACCTTTCCCACTTCTGCCCCACAACATTTAAAGACTGCCTTCAATGTGTCAATTGGAACATATTGAAATCCCTTCCCCTAGATGATGCTGTTGAATTCTTTAACACAACATTTCTCAGGGTCTTAAACAACCAAGCACCACTCGTTCTATGGAGGGTGAAAGCTAATCATGCCACCTGGCTCACAAAACCCACCAAACACCTTATGTTCACTAGGGATAAAGCTTGGAAACACTGGCAAAAAAACAAAGACATCTCCGATCTGACAATCTGCAAACAGCTACACAATCAAGTGAAGCAGCTAGTCATAAAAGACAAAAAAGATCACTACCTTACACTAGAAAACCAACATAAACAAAACCCTTAAAAGTTCTGGAGCTCCATCAATCCCCTACTAAACCCAGGGCCAAACAACAACCCATGTCCAAACCCTGGCAAAACACCCATAGAGATTTAACTCTTAATTAACACTATTGCCAGTCTAACTGCTACCTTTCTGCCACATCCACCCTCTCTCCAAACCCATACTCCCCCATCCACCAACTTCTCTCTCTCTCTCACCTGTCCCCACCAACACAATAAAAAACTGCTTCAAAAACTCAAGCATTGCTCTTACTCCCCACACAACCTACCTCCCAAGTTCCTACAAATTGCTGCCAGTTCCATAGCCTACCGATCAGTATACCTATTAAAAGATCCATTCTGGAATCCTACATACCCACTATTTGGAAAAAGGCCTACATTCTGCCTCTACATAAAGGTGGAACTAATGCAGACTTCTACAACTTCCAACCCATTGCTGTCCTATCACCTATCTCAAAGATTCTAGAAAAATGCATCCACACCCAACTTCTTCTCTATATGCTTCACAACCACGTCCTTTTTCCCACCCAGCATGGATTTCAACCAGGTCATAGCACTACTACGGCTCATATCTTTCTCTGACATAGTCAACCAAGCATGAGATGAGGGAAAAATTGTCTCATCTCTTGAAGGCCTTCAAAATGGTCTCCCACTCTCTCCTTATCACTATAACTGTCTGACATAGGCATCTCACCCCCTTCCCTAGAGTGGTTTGCTAATTACCTCTCTTACAGGCAACAACCAACCAAATGGCAACATTCTTTTTTATCCTTTCCTGGACACAATTACAGGTGTTCCACAGCTTTATCAATAACTTCCACACCTCTCTTACCCAAATTTTTGTCATCCAATATGCTGATGATTTTACAATCATCTGTGCTGCCAACTCACCATCAGACCTCCTGCTCACACAAAATCCCCTCACTACCAGAGAATTATGGATGTCCAATAACTATCTCGCCCTAAACCCAAATAAAACTAAACTTGTTATTTTTCAGCCCAAGGAATCCACTACATTAAACAAGGATAATTTCACCATCCAATCCCAAAACACAACTATAATTGAAGTAGTACCATATACTAGGTGTCATCATAGATAAAAATTTGACATGCACATTCAAACCAATATTAAAAAGACACACCAAAATCTTGGGTATTTTTATAGAAGTAAATGCTTCCTCAACTACTCCGCTAAACTGTCTCTTGCCTCTTCCTTTCTTCTGCTATCACTTCTTTATTGTGCGCCTCTCCTGATCAGTATTCATTCAGGCCTCTCTGAAACACAAAGCAGCCTCTTGCTACAATAAAATTGCAACATTTGTAACAAATGCTAGCTATTCTTCTCACCGCTGCTCTTCACTACTCCTGCAACTGGCTGGCACTACCACATTATCCAACACTCATTCGCTACCACTGCACACAGGTTTATTTATAAACCTCCCAATTGTCCTTCCTTGTCCTCTCTACTCACAAAATATCATCCAGATAGACCTGTCAGATCCCATAACCAACTGTTCCTAAATGTAGTGAGACCTACCCACACAGCTGGACAAATGTGCTACTCTGTCACTGTAACTAAACTATGGAATAGTCTCCCATCTTCAATTAGTTCTATCAGCAGTACCCTTCTCTTTAAGAAGTCACTGAAACAACATATTGCCTCACTATGGTAATGCAACTGCACCATGGCTGTAGCTCCTATAACCTGAACCTCCTCTCCACCTGCCTCTTTCCTTTCCTGTCTCATTTCTGTCTTGATCTAGATATCCCAGCACATGTATGTTATCAGCTTTGATTGACTCTCTTCTTTATTCTCACACACAATACTAATATTTATCATTTAACTACTCTTATAAACTGACCACTTCTAAATCTTTTCTTTTTCCTTCGGCTGTTCCCATTAGGGGTCGCCACAGCAGATCATCTGTTTCCATTTCTTCCTGTCCACTGCATCTTGCTCTGTCACACCAACCATCTGCATGTCCTCTCTCACCACATCCATAAACCTTATTTTAGGCCTTCCACTTTTCCTCTTACCTGGCAGCTTCATCCTTAACATCCTTTTCCCAATATAATAAGAATCCCTCCTCAGCACATGTCCAAACCAATGCAATCTCACCTCTCTAGCTTTGTCTCCAAACCGTCCAACCTGGGCTGACCCTCTAATATACTTATTCCTAATCCTGTCTACCCTTGTTACAACCAGTGCAAATCTTAACATCTTTAACTCTGCCACAGCCAGCTCTGACTCCTGCCTTTTTGTCAATGCCACTGTCTCCAACCCATATAACATAGCTGGTCTCACTACCCTCTTGTGGACCTTTCCTTTCACTCTTACTGGTACTCGTCTGTCACAAATCACTCCTGACACTCTTCTCCACCCACTCCATCCTGCCTGTACTCTCTTCTTCACCTCTCTTCCACACTCGCCATTACTCTGAACTGTTGATCCCAAGTACGTAAACTCATCCACCTTCGCCACCTCTACTCCCTGCATCCTCACCATTCCTCTATCCTCCCTCTCATTCACACACATATATTCTGTCTTAGTCCTGCTGACCTTCATTCCTCTCCTCTCTAAAGCATATCTCCACCTCTCCAGAGTCTCCTCAACCTGTGCCCTACTCTCACTACATATCACAATGTCATCTGCAAACATCATAGTCCACGGGGACTCCTGTCTAATCTCATCTGTCAACCTGTCCATCACCACTGCAAATAAGAAAGGGCTCAGAGCTGATCCTTGATGTAATCCCACCTCCACCTTAAATGCATCTGTCACTCCCACTGCAGATCTCATCGCTGTCACATTACCCTTGTGCATATCCTGTACCACTCTTACATACTTCTCTGTCACTCCCGACTTCCTCATACAATACCACAACTCCTCTCTAGGCACCCTGTCATATGTTTTCTCTAAGTCCACAAAGACACAATGCAACTCCTTCTGACCTTCTCTGTACTTCTCCATCAACATTCTCAGAGCAAACACTGCATCTGTAGTGCTCTTTCCTGGCATGAAGCCATACTGCTGATCACTAATCATCACCTCCCTTCTTAACCTAGCTTCTACTACTCTTTCCCATAATTTCATGCTGTGACTGATCAGTTGTATCCCTCTGTAGTTACTACAGCTCTGCACATCACCCTTATTCTTAAAAATCGGTACCAAAACACTTTTTCTCCACTCCTCAGGCATCCTCCACTGCCATTTCTCCTAAGCACCTCCATGCTTCCACTGGTATGTCATCTGGACCAACAGCCTTTCCATTCTTCATCATCTTCATAGCTATCCTTACTTCCTCCTTGCTAATCCACTGCACTTCATGATTGACTATCCACACATCATCCAACCTTCTCTCCCTCTCATTCTCTTCATTCATCAGCTCCTCAAAGTACTCTTTCCATCTGCTCAACACACACACCTCGCTTGTGAGTATGTTTCCCTCATTATCCTTTATCACCTTTACCTGCTGCATATCTTTCCTAGCTCGGTCCCTCTGTCTAGCCAATCGGTACAGGTCCTTTTCTCCCTCCTTAGTGTCCAACCTTTCATACAACTCTCCATACGCCTTATCCTTAGCCTTGTCACCTCTCTCTTTGCCATGCACCTCATCTCCTTATACTCATGTCTACTTTCTTCATCTCTCTGACAATCCCACTTCTTTTTCACCAGCCTCTTTCTCTGTATACTCTCCTGTACTTCCTCATTCCACCACCAGGTCTCCTTGTCCTCCTTCCTCTGTCCAGATGTCACACCAAGCACCTTTCTTGCATTCTAGCAGTCTCCCTTACTAGCTCTGCTGTAGTTACCCAGCTGTTCGGTAACTCTTCACTGCCACCCAATGCCTATCTTAACTCTTTTCTGAACTCCACCTCACAATCACCCTTTTTCAATTTCCATCATTTGATCCTTGGTGCAGCCCTCGCACTCCTCCTCCTCTTCTTGATCACCAACGTCATTCTACAGACCACCATTCTATGCTGCCTAAGTACACTTTCCCCCGTCACCACTTTACAGTCTCCAATCACCTTCAAACTGGCCCTCCTGCATAGGATATAATCCACCTGTGTGCATCTCCCTCCACTCTTGTATGTCACCCTATGCTCCTCCCTCTTGTTAAAATGTGTATTCACCACAGCCATGTCCATCCTTTTTGTAAAATCCACTACCATCTGACCTTCTGCATTCCTTTCCTTAACACCATACCTACCCATTACTTCCTCATCCCCTCTGTTCCCTTCACCAACATGCCCATTGAAATCTGCTCCAATCACCACTCTCTCACCCTTGGGTTCAGTCATCACCACTTCATCCAACTCACTCCAAATTTTTTTTTCTCATCCATTGCACACCCAACTTGCGGAGCATATGCACTAACAACTTTTATCACCACACCATCAATTTCCAGCTTCATAAACATCACTGTATCTGACAATCTTTTCACCTCCAAAACAGTCTTGGCATACTGTTCCTTCTGGATAACCCTTACCGCATTTCTCCTCCCATCCACACCATGATAGAACAATTTGCACCCACCTGCAATACACCTGGCCTTACTTCCCTTCCACCTGGTCTCTTGCACACAGAATATATCAACCTTCTTTCTGTCCATCATATCAGCTAGTTCTCTCCCGATACCAGTCATACTACCAACATTCAAAATTCCTACCCTCACTATCACACTCCTAACCTTTCTCCTCTCTTCCTACCTTTGGACATGCCTTCCCCCTCTTCTTCTCCTTCTCCTCCAATTTCCGCCATCACCCTGCTGGCTAACAGTACTAGTGGCGGTCGTTGTTAACCCGGGCCTCGACCGATCCGGTATGTAAATCTGTATTGCTTTCCGCATATCTCATTTGGCAAATGTTTTATGCTGGATGCCCTTCCTGATGCAACCCTCCCCATTTATCCGGGCTTGGGACCAGCATGAAGAAATGCACTGGCTTGTGCATCCCCAGTGGCTGGGTTTGACCACTTCTAAATATACTGTCTTTTTTTTTGTAGCGAACTACTGTATGTTTCATGCATTGCACATTAGTATGTATTGCTTTTGTATAGATTCACAATTGGTTCTCAGAAGGTACCACCTTCTGGCTCTCCACATATGGTACTTTGTACTATGCTGTACATGTATGTAGTCTGACAGGGTACTACTGTATACTGATCAGATTGTACTATCTTGTAGTTCTCTATGGTATGGTGCTGTACTGAATTTGCATTATGCTTCACATTTATAATGTGTATGTTTATTGTTTGTCACATAATATACTATATATGTATTGTGTAATACTTATACTTTGTTTATGGAGCTTTTCTCCCCAGGTCTCCACTGAAAATGGGTTAACTTTGGCCCGGTGGACTATCCCAGTAAACAAATGTAAATAAATAAATAAATAAATATTCTTATGAAACTAGAACCATTAGCTCTTTTCTAGGAAAAAGTAATATTTTCTGTCATTTTTATATGTCAAGCTGAATTCATAAAACTTTGCCACAGTCAGTAAAATAAGCAACATGATGTGGCTAGCTAAAAAGATATGATTGGCTGTGTTATAGGCTAATGACCCTATAATGAAGCATTGCACATAATGGTTTACATTCATTTATCCAAACTGCACTCGGTCAAGTGATCTCATAATCACAATACTTCAATGATAACTGGAAATGCTGAATTCCGGTATGCCTAAAATAAATCCCAAATTTGAATCTACCTACCACTACAGACCGAGGAACAAGTGTTAACATAAGTCGAGAACGAGGCGAGATTTGTCAGTTGAACATATTGGTATTCTGCATTTTCAATGCTTGTATTTCAGACTTCGCGCAAAGTGGATCCGACCGAGTACAATACGGGTAAATTAATGTAAACCCAGAAATGTTTAATTGCTACACAGCAAAGCAGTACCTGATTTAGACCTGTTCACTGCTTGAGACAGTGTAAGGTAGTGCACAGTGGGTGCTGCATCTATTGTAAATGTGTACCTGCAAGAGGATATTATAGCAGCTGCTGCAGCCGATGATGCATGACGTTGCCCCCAGAGGCAGGTCTTCCAACCATGTTTAACAATGTATGCCCTTCATGACAGATATAGTGGACTGGTACTGTGTGTACAGGGACACCATACAACAAATAGTGGGCATGTGTTGGCTTTATCTACAGCTCAGTGGGAATCATGGAGTACCCATCCCAATGGATATAAAGGAATATGCTGCTTTATGTATATTAGCTACAGGGGCATTTCAGTGACCAACTGGGGGCACAGTGGGGGTATATCAGGTATATGCCTTGAACATACTCCACTAGTACCTTGATTCCATGCTTCAACATGTGGGGGAACATTTGTAGTTCCCACATACCCCAAAGGAGAGTAAACACCATGTGGAATGACCATGCTACAGCCCATTTTCCTGTGGTACTCGAGTTCATACACTCTACCCACATTGAAATAAAGGCCCATCACTGAAATGGGATGGACATACATGAACCACAAAGGTTATCACTCCATCGGCTGACTGGTGGTCTATAATGCTCTGGATATCAACAACAAAGCATATGCAGGCTACCCAGGCAGTTTTCACAACTCCACCACATGGCACACATATGAGCTGTATCCATGATTTGTGAGGATTGACTTCCCACAAGGACATCTCATTGGTGATGCTGGATATGCCTTAGAACCCTGATTTATGTCACCCATCAGAAATCCACAGAATCAAAGTGACCAGGAGTACAACCATACACTATCATAAACCAAAAACACATACCTAAAATATTATAGAACATGTGCTTGGACTGCTGAAGGCATGCTTTCACTGTCTGGATACATTGGGGGATACTCTGCATTATGATTGCACCACATGTCAAAATCTGATGTTATACAATATTATAGTAAGGATGTAAGGGTGACCCTACCAACGTGCCAAAATCTGATGTTACACAATATTATAGTAAGGATGTAAGGGTTGCCTTTTCCAGAGCCAGCAGTTACTAGAACCACAGGATGCATAAACGGGAATGTTTTGGGAAGCTGTTACAGAATTGCAGGTGACAGAAGCCATTTAGTGTGACATTGGTCTCCGTATATCCAGATTAAGAGTTGGGTCCAGAGTTTGATTACAAAAATGATAGTCACTTTAAGTTAAAGATGCAGATGTGGGTCACGTTTAGTGAAAAAACATTACCACCCCAAATTTAAACCTTATTCTGAAGGTCTGTTTTATTTAAACAGGTAAGATAAGGCAGACTGAGCCAGAAACAGGAATCAAAAGGCAGCAACAGGTAGAACCTAAAACTTCATTTTACTAGAAGAGTCTTTGCAATGAAAACAGCAGTTTGCTAACAATATTCAGGTAACTTTCTTCCACAGAATAGTTCTCCATAAATGTCTGCAATTGCCAGGGCTCACACTGACAGAATGTGAACTTCTTTCAACAGTACCTTTCAGACAAATCAAAGTGTTAGGCATGCAAGAAAAACCTGTTTAGTAGGGCCTTGCTGTATGAATGAAAGTAAAAAGTCTATGGCATATAAATAAAAGTCATTCAAACAATAACTTGCACGTGGTAAAACAACATTATCTGGCATGCAAGTCCTTCAGCAACACAATGACTCTGGATCTTATCTATCAGGACTTCCATTGTCATTGCCAAACATCCAAGCCAGGACTCCCATCTCAGAGCTGATTGCTCTAGTTTTGATATGTCCCTCTTTTATAAAAACCCTCTAGACTCTTCTGGGCACTTGAACAAGTGACTTCTATCATACTGTGAATTCATCTGCCTTATAATCCAGCTGCCTCTCACCTGAGATTTTAGATAGTTCTCTTAAAGGAAGCCAATTTCTCTTTTTGTTTTCTATATATTTCCTCTTGTACAAGCCTGTTCTCTTCTTCCAGATAATCTAGTTAACATAGCTTTAGCTTACCAAGTAACTCTGCCAGAGTCTAAACCTAAAAATACCCCAAAGCCCACACCAGCATACACAGGAGTACCACTATCAGCAAGTCCCCTTCATCCCTGGAAATTAATATATAACAACTCTGACATTGCATAATAGCAGCAAAAGGTCAATTCCTGCAGTACTACAATCTCAAAGAATATAAAAGCCAGCACTTTCTTCAATGGCTGTGTGCAACTTTTCATAACTAATGTACTTGATAGATTGCACCACAGCTGAAAATGTTCCATCAGCTGTGAATACAATTTATTAAATGGAACCCATATATCTAAGTATATCTATCTATATCTACCATATATCTACCTATTGATCTCAGTATTGAACAGACAAGATTAGATATCAGAACTTATTTTCCATTTTTATCTATAGTTATGTAATGATTTCTAGGCTACTGACAAGCTAATTTACTTTTTCTAACTAATACATGGCACCTATAATTCTCCGTATTTGTTACTCATAGTCCTGTATAGTACTGCTGTTGTTCCATTGTATCTAAATGCTACAAGGAATTATGTCTTCCTGCTGCTGTACTACTGTATTGTATTGTTGTTATTGTGGAGCTTTTCTCCCCGGGCCTCCACTGAAAATTGTCTCATCTTGGCCCAGTGGACCATCTCGGTAAACAAATACAAATAAACAAATAAATAAATAAATAATAAATAGCTATCTACAGTTATCTATATCTACATATATATGTATATTGATAGAGTGTACATGAGTTCTTATTGATTATTGTAATACTAAAAGGCATTGCCGAAATGTTTAAACTTTACAGCGTTGACCTCAAAATACTTGCTAATAGCATACATGCACAAATGTACACTATCACTACACACCAGACAAAAAAACAGTATCACTCCCCTGTTAGTAAAATTCAGAAATGAGGGTTAACATGGGCCATGCAGAGGAGACAAGTCCAGCTTTCTACACAAATAAAGGAGGAGGTATTTTGACATTCCAGCATTGTGCATTCAGTATTATGGTTTTTGGTAATTTGCCTTTCAGTAAGGTGACATGGACCCTATCTATCTATATATATTTATATATGTATCTATATCTCAATATCTATATCTATATATATATATATATATATATACTATTACATGTTATATTATATTATATTATATTATATTATATATATTATATTATATTACATTACATTACATTATATTATATTATATTATATTATATTATATTATATTATATTATATTACATTATATTATATTATATTATATTATATTATATTATATTATATTATATTATATTATATTATTATATTACATTATATTATATTATATTATATTACATTATATTATATCATATTATATTATATTACATTATATCATATTTATATATCTATATCTACGTCTACATCTATATGTAGTGTTTGTTATATACATAGTAACCATTTGAAATGCTGGGAGCTGGAGAAGCAGAAACTGAATGACGTGACTTGCGTATATTAAATCCAAGATGACATTTCTCAGAATATCCCATTTTCTTCATGGTCTGGTCATCTTGGAGTTGGTATATATAAGTTTGGGGGGTGTGGGTTGCTTTCCTGCCACATGGGGGAATTGCACAGGGATTGACCCCCTGCAAAAAGAATATATATGTATATGTAGATGGCTACATATAAATGCAGATACAGATGCACTTATTTATTCTTTCACCTCTCCATTTGCAGACTGAGTAATGGACCTATTGCCAAGGACCATACAGCCTAGAAAAAATACAAAAATGTTGAAAAAGTGTACAGAATCAAAGATCGTGTGTCATAATAATGTAGGTTATCAAGCAGATATGGTAGGTGTTTCACGTTGCACCTCTGATGGACAAACTCAATGACAGTGTTTAGTACAATTCTGGCAGATTATGATGACTTAATTTAAGGATGATGGTTAATTGCCCTGGGAATAGCTTTAATTAAGGGGGGGAAGAATGGTTAGTTATAGGGCTAGTTATAGGGCTGAAGACCAACATATCAATACATATCGTGATAACAGTGATAAGAGGAGGAGAAAAAGGGAATAACAGTCTCTAATATATATTATACAACTACAAAGTAATAACCATTTAAGGAAATATACATATTCATTTAGAAAAGATGGAAAATAAATACAGCTGCTGAGTTCTCAAAACTTGTTGCACCACGATTTCTCCCTACTGCAGAGCTAGAAGGTAGACAAGAGAATTTGTCTAATAACTGAAGAAACAACATGGAATAAGTGAAAATCCTTTGGATAAAACCGAAATGTGTTGTTCTTTCAAGGAGAATTTACTCAGATTCAGTATTTCCATACCATGGATTACTTTTTCCTTCTGTTTCTGCACCTTTCTCTGCTGGATTTTTTTCCATTTGTTGTTCAATTTCGAAATGTTTCTCTTCACCGGTGGATGTGTTAAAAAAGGGGCAGGCGAAAGAACAGGGGCAGACTCTGGCAATTACAAGATACAGTTAGAGTGCTGAGAGTCTAACAAATCAGGCTTAATGCTGACAAATTTCCTGGTCTGTATGAAAGTGTGAATATAAAATGCTTTTTGCTAGCACAAAACATATAACACATCAGACAGCCTTAGAAGTGAATGTGTGGACATGAGGGTTAGGGTGGGATAGGTGAGTTAGGGTTAGGGCACGGGTGAGGTGTATGTACGATAGTGACGGACCTTAGGGTTAGGGTTTCGGTTAAGGTAAGTGGGTAGATAGTGGTGTATGTACAATTTAGTGTAGGTTTAGATGTGAGATTTTAGGTGTGTATGTGTGGATTGCTGTTTGTTTGGTGTGTTTATGTTGTGTGTATGTGTTTTGGAACAGTGAATTTTTTCCCTAGGAAAAAATTCGCTGTTCTAAATTTTCGGCCTTATCGGTTTTTGGTTACTAGGTGTCCATATTAGAACATTTGAAGTTCTGAAACTTCGATGTTCTAATAAAGATCCTATTTATTTTATTTATTTATTTGCAGTTTAACTGGCGAAGATCACTGGGCCATATTGAACCCGTTTTCAGTGGAGGGCTTGGGAGAAAAAACCCACAGTAATAGAAAAGTTACACAGTACAAAAACAGTAGAGTCTTAAAGTAGAGTTTTAGATGTCTTTAAACATTAATTGAAGATTGATGGGGAATGGTTATTTTGAACACATGACATGTTTGGTACCATTTTTTTAAAAGTGGAAATTCAATTCATTAGTTTATTTTATTTATTCATTTTACATTTGTTTATGGGGAAAGTCCAACTGGGCAAGGATCCCATTTTCAGCAGAGGCCCAGGGAGAAAAACTACACAAAGATTAGTACAGTAAATACGGTAAATACAATCCACATGTTAATAAAGTACAGTACAGAGTCAAAAGTTAATAAAGTACAGTTTTAAGGTGAAGAAAGGAGCAAAAACTAAATATACTATAAGGAGCACAGTGTGTTACAATAAACAATACAGTTGAAAGGACATTTTGTTCAGTCATTTGGTTACATTCATCAGTGGCTAGTACAGTAAACACACATTGATTAAAAGTATAGAAAGGAGTTGTTGCAAGCTTTTATAGAAGGTTAAGGTATGATATGATCTAATTAAATGAAGCTACCCAGGGTCAAAACATTAGTTAACTCTGATGAAGTTCTTGGTTAAAAATAAAAGAACAAAAGTGCTAATTTTATAAACAGGTTTGACTCCTTTCTTACTGCTTGGTGGAACATTAGTTCAGCTTATGTTGATTTACATGACAAAACTGAAAACATGCAAATGCTATCAAATTTCTATTTCTCTACAAGATATGAGGGTTACACTGCAGAACTTTGCGTAAGCTGTTTTCAGTTTGTGGCGTGATCTCATTATCAGTGAACAAAATATTCGCAATTCTTCTCTCATAATGTCGATGAATGAAGTCTCCCAAATGTTTTAGATTTACATTCTGCTGCGCATTCAGAATTTATCCATCACATTATCAACAGAGAATGGTATAGCAAACTGCATCTTCCAAAAGGCTAATTAAACTTTGGAAATAAACAAAATAAATCCACATTTACAAGAACTAGCTTCCTTATTCTTTATTTCAGCTTTATAATATAGCTCAATAGTTTTGAAAAGTCTGACATTCTAAAGCTTCCAAAAATCCATTTGAGCATTACTACTAAATACAAAATGTATGGGAGGTTGTTTCACATCATGCCAAGAGTGGATATGAAATACTTTGCAATAAAATACTTTCTGCCTTCTGGCCACTCAGTGACCCATGACTTTTCACTTTAATAGGAAAACCCTTGCTATCTCAGCAGATATTGCCTGGACAGTTTTTCTGAACTGCTCTAAACAAATGATAAATACTGTTGTGTGAAGGCGATTAAAATCAATACATTGAGGACAAGACCCAGGGGAAACACTTTGCCATAGCAGTAGTAGTATTACTTTTCCTGAGGTATCACACAAACAAACACGCCGGCCCGCACGTGCATGCGTGCAAGCACACACACACACACACACACACACACACACACACACACACACACACACACACACACACACACACACACACACAAGTATGCCCTCGTGTACATGCACATACACTTAAAATGCAACACTCTCATGCACACACACACACACACACACACACACACACACACACACACACACACACACACACACACATATACAAACATACATATATATGAGTATCCCTTCATGTGTATGCACACACAAATGAAATACACCACACTCATGCATACACGCACATATACATACAAATGTACACACACACACACACACACACACATACACACACACACACACACACACACACACACACACACACACACACACACACACACACACACACACACACACACATATATATATATATGAGTATCCGTTTATGCATATGCACACACAAATGGAATACACCACACTCATGCATACACGCACATATACATACAAACGTACACATATACACACACACACACACACACACACACACACACACACACACACACACACACACACACACACATACACACATATATATGAGTATCCCTTTATGCATATGCACACACAAATGAAATACACCACACTCATGCATACACGCACATATACATACAAACGTACACACACACACACACACACACACACACACGCATATATATATATATATATATATATATATATATATATATATATATATATATATACAAGTATGCCCTCATGCATATTCACAGACACACTTGAAATGCACCATACTAATGCATGCACATGCATACATGTGCACGCACATACACACACACACACACACACACACACACACACACACACACACACACACACACACACACACACACGTATATGAGTATGCCATCAGGCATTTGCACACACAGTTGAAACACAACATACTCTTGCATGTACTCACTTATACACAGTATACATACACAAACCCATGTACATGCAGATCAAAGATTTAATAGGTGTGTGCTTCCTGAATCTGAAAATTTTAAATTATTCCAAGGAAGAAATACCTGAGAAGTAATGCAAAACAGAAAACTGAAATGTTGCTTTTAATTTGTTTAGAGTTTTTCGCACCACTAAGGGGAAAATCTGTTTCCTTGATATCTTGGCTCTGAAGATAAACAGTGGGATTTATGGATCCTGCTCCCATTTTGAAATTTTCTCATGGCATCCTCCAGCTTCAAATCAAATACTGCTGCCACGGAGTAAAATAACTCCTCCCAAAGACAAACCATTCAACAGTCTGGCATTCCTGAACTTGTGTGGGATTTAACTTTATTTAGGTAAAAGGTTTATCTTAAATAGTTGTGGATAAACTGATATCTCAATCACTAATGTCTATATGATTTGCTTGAAAATGTACAAAACACAAATGGATTCCTTGGCCAGTTCATTACTGTTTCATTTAAGTTGCTTATTTGCAAATCCATACCTCATGCCTAGATTATCAGGAGCTGTAATTTTTATTTTATATATACATAACATATAGTAAAAACTCTTTACCCTGCATTCTCTATTTTTGGAAGCAGTGTGTTTGGAGTGCAGCCATTAAGTTAACTGAAGTGACTGCAGTTATCAGCACCCTCTAAAGTGGTAAGACTATACATGTAGGTGACTTTGTTTTGCAACTATTTTGAGATCACATACCTCACCCCCCCCCCCCCACCCCGAAAAAGCCAGTGCCAGAATGCAGGTGATCACACTCCAAATTACAGGAGAACCTGCTTCAGAACATCTGTATGGCTGTTTAGTCTATGGAATATTGTTAGCAACTCTTTCATCTTACATAGCTATGTGAGGGTAGGAGTGTCAGGCATTTCATTTGCACAGTACAGACTGTTTATGGCTGAATGCTGTGGCATGCACTCTTGCAAAGCATGCTGATGAATGAAGGAAGCAGACTATTGCTGTGTGCACTACAGCGACTGCATGGCTGTGATAAGAGCTTTGCAAAGATTTTGGTAGCAAGCTAATTGCTTATAGTGAATAGTGGGCTCTAATATGGGTATATCTTGTCATCACTCCTGTTTATGCCTTTCTTGGACATGGTATCAAAATATAGCCAAGTTGTGAGAGTTCCAGTTTAGAGATCTAGCAGCATCCTTGACATCCGCAGATGATATTGTTTTGGAGTCATCTAACAGTGACCACTGACATTGGTATCACCATGGTGACGTAGGCAACATCTGTGCCTTAAACCCTTAAACCTCCAGGGTTTGGATTCAATCCAGATTACAGGTTGATGTCTGTGTGGACTGTGTATATTGTCCCTAGGTGTGCGTGTGTGTGTGTGTGTGTGTGTGTGTGTGTGTGTGTGTGTGTGTGTGTGTGTGTGTGTGTGTGTGTGTATGCATTGCATGTGTGTGCATGTGTGTGTGTCTGTTGTCTTGTTAGTGCAGTTACCTCCCTTTTCCCAAAAACAAGCTGATTAATAAGCTGTTACAAGTTGTTCATGTACACTTGCTTGGTTTAATTTCTCCAAGTGCTATGGGTTTCTAATATAATTATGGGAATGGACCCCATTCCTAAGACAGGATATAAATATAGATCATGAAACTAGTATTCTTTCAGTCTGTGAGGTTAGCCAAGAGTGATATTCTCAGTGTCCACAACGTACCCAGAACTACTTCTTTCTGCAGTTCATATTGGTTTACATGTATCACTATTTACATATGATTGTAAATTCCTTTTCATTATTCTTTATGCAACTACTGCTTGCCTTTGTAATGTGTCAAGGCTGACAAAAGCTAGAATGTACTATGTTTGTTATCCAGTTAATGAATGAATAAATAAGACATACACTCATGCTATCTGTTCCTCAGCATGACATGGTCCTAATTAGAGTAAATACAGCCAAATGTGTGTGCATGGCAAAATCCCAGAAAAGACTAGATTACCTTCTTCTGGTCTGTGTGTGTGTGTGTGTGTGTGTGTGTGTGTGTGTGTGTGTGTGTGTGTGTGTGTGTGTGTGTGTGTGTGTGTGTGGCTGTCTCAAGGGGGGATGGATTGGTCAGTGCCACTAGTTGGGTAGTTATAATACCTTATACTCTTGCTTATAGGTGAAGGCAAGGAGGTCAGGAGGCTAATGAGCAGATAGAATCAATTACCGTAAACTTGGGGGTGCTGAACTGATCTATTATGGGAATGAAGAAGCTGATTTCTCAAATAAAGCTCTCAGTCTATTCCTTGATCAATATCATAGTCCTCATCTATGTTTGCAAGCTAGTGATGAAGTGACTGAATAAAAAGGTCTGGTTTTAAACACTTCCAAAGAGGCTTCTTTGCAGTGTCACTGAATTTACTTTCCAAGAAAGAGCAAGGAGTTCAGTAATCTGGGGAGCTAAAGAGAAGAGCGAATGTTCTTTTAGTCTGAAAGTAATCAAATAAGGTGGTTTAGTCATCCCATAAGATGCCCCTGGAATAGCTCCTGTTGGATACTTTCTAGACATGAAACGAGGACAGGTCCTGCAATCATCCAGTACATGATAGGGAAATGAATGTTCTAGCTGTTCTGACAAATATCTGGGAATCCCCCAGTATGAGACGAGATCTATGATTGGTGAAGCGGATGATTGTGTTGACATGCTCAGTCTGCTCATGCACTAATTCTCACCAGGCAGTCTGAAGTCAGCCATCTTTGTGAAAATTATTTATTTACATTTGTTGACCGGGAGTGTCTGACTGGATGTAGGCCCAGTTTCAGTGGAGACCCGGGGAGAAAAGCTCCACAGTTAAAATATACAGACAGTAGTTACATTGGATTTACATAGCGTTTAAGTCTTCTACGAATAAGTCAATGTAAAAATGCATTACTTTTCACAGAGGTCAGTGTATAAGTCTTCTACGAATGAGTCAATGTAAAAATGCATTACTTTTCACAGAGATCAGTGTATTGGAAACTTATATTTCCCCAAAATGCAGCAAGCTTGCAAATTATTATTTCAACAATCCAGTAGATATAGAAATATATATGAAAGCAAATTGCTGTTAACAAGGATCACTTACTGCTCTCCAATGTAACATAATGTTTTTTTCAGTCCTTTTATTCATTATACATTTTTAATGCACTTTGTCTTAACTAGCCATGATTGAAGAAAGGGTTTTTGAGGTTCATTCTCCCTACTTGATATAAATAAATAGGTTCACATTCTCCCTGAGGAAGTGTGAGACAGTCTTGTGAATTGCGACATTTCTCAAATAAACAGTCACTCAAGCATGAAACAGCTAATTTCAAAATGTAACTTTAGAGCTTTAAAACCCATCTGCACCCCCAGTGTGGTAAGCCACATTCCCCGATGCCACTGCTACTTATACATATTAACTCCAGGACACCTCTATACTGGATTAAGGGGATTGTTCCAAGGTACAGCAGGCTTGGGCAATATAAATATTCTACACTTTTCACTTCCACTTGCACTGTCTTGGAGATAGCAGTTATTGTCCTCAGAATTTCAGTGGGCACCTTGATATGCTGTGAGATAGATAGATAGATAGATAGATAGATAGATAGATAGATAGATAGATAGATAGATAGATAGATAAACAGATAGATAGATAGATAGATAGATAGATAAATAGATAGATAGATAGATAGATAGATAGATAGATAGATAGATAGATAGATAGATAGATAGATAGACAGATACAATAGGTAGCTAGGCAGATGGATAGATACTAGATGCATAGGGTTCAGCTTTATCCTCCCAAAAGAACATTAATTTTAAATAGCACTGCAGAATTTTTTGTGTGTTCTCTCCATTTTACCAAAAGATTTTTGAAAAAATCTGATGTTTTTCTTTACACCATGAAAGTCCAGGAGAATAAATTATTCACTTTCTGAGCAAAGAACAAAAATGATTGCTTGAGTGACTGACTGACTAATAAAGATCCTGACAAAGGGGTAGATGGTCTTTTTTGTAGAGTCAGACCTCCTTGAACTCCTCAATGTCTGTTTCGTAATAATGCCTATCCTGTTGGACATCATTACAGCATAATCTTGTGAAGGACATAATAAGACACAACTAACTTGCTACACAAAAGTCATTAGTGGCACTCAGCATTGCATGAGTAAACAGTATGCCAAAAAAACACATGCTTCTATATCCACTATAACTTTACTACATGTTATTTCAGTTCCTATATAGTGAATGAAAGGAGAAGATGAAAAACAATCTTTGTAGCAGTTTATGGCTTCTTACCATCTGCCTACCTAATAACATTTAATTTATTTATTTACTTGAGTAGACCACCAACCCACATGGATCTTTTCCAGGCTCAGAACACACAATATAGTTAAGTGACTTATTCAAAATCATACATTTAGTCAAAATGAGGCTGAGGGAATCAAACCCTGGACCACAAAAATCTGCTTATTAATAGTTCATAGTCTTCATCCTCTGAGCCAGATGGGCTATTGTTACTACAGTTTTAAAGTGAACAATTGCACAAGTGGCTTTCACTGAAATGGTGACCTCACATGCCTTATTTTACTACGATGACAACATGAGGATAGGTTCATAGGTTCATAGGTGTATACTAGGTTAACGACCACTAGGGCCCTTATAAGCCTAGCAGTGCAACCCAGATGTGACCCACAAATTTGATTTATATGGAGGGTGATTTACTGACTGTCTCTCTCTGTCAGCAACATAGGCACCAGGCCAGGGTTGAATTTCTGATTACTGATCCATTGGTCCAAATTGTATTTAAATAGGGATATGGAGGAATTCTCCTTTACACAGATGAGGAGCGTGTTCCAGAGTGTGGGAATTCGCTGAGAAACATATCTGTTTCTCCAACACATCCTACTTATGTAGCAACCAAAATGTAGGTCGTGTTTTGCTGATGTGCAGAAGGTTCATTAAAACAGAGTCCAAGGATGACTTGTATGCCTGCCAAAGATCACCTTTTCGAAGTTTGTATAATGCCAAGTAAAGAGGACTTTGAGGCAATCAGAGTAGGACATTATGTTTACTGCCTGTATTCATTTTGTAAAGAACCTTTGTGGACATTCCAGTCACTACGAGTCTGGTTAGGTACATATCAAATAAGGCATTATTCTCTATGATGGGTCTGATGACGGCTGAGTACAGTGGTGCGATGACCTCTCTAGACCTAGGTGCCTGCCCTTACTTATAAGCTGAGCAGTATAGAAGGATTTTCTTACTACCCTGGATACATTTTGGTTGAAGGCTGGGTTACTATCTGCATGAACTCCCAGATCCTTGTCTAGTGAATCATATTTTAGTGGTGTTTTATTGATGACATGATTAACTGGGGTGGCAGACATCCCAAAATGTACTATAATGCATTTCTTGGTATTGAGTTTAAAGCCACAGTTTTTGGCACAAGGTGTTTGTGTTAGAGATCCCTGAAGGGTGTTCTCCTCCTGGGGGATTCAGTGACTACTCTCAGTTTGCAATCATCTGTGAACTTGATTCGCCAGAGGCCTTTGACATTGTCTTTGACATCGGAGATGTAGATGCCAAAGAGGAGTGGGCCTTGAACTGAGCCCTGGGGACTCCAGTGATGACCAGCCTCTTTGTGGAGATGGCCTAATTGATTCTATCCTTAGGGGTCCTATCAGTAAGCCAGCTAGCTATCTAGTATGTTATGAAGGGGTTTATACCTAGTACTTTGAGTTTGTAGACAATGCCCAAGTGGGGTATTATATCACATGCTTTAGCCAGATTTAGGGAGACAGTATGCAGCATTTTCCATGTATCCATTGCCTTATAACCTTTTCAAAAAATCCACCGGATTCATTAAGCATGACCTTCCTTTGACAAAACCAGACTTGGATGGATCCAGTGCCTGGAGGTCTCCTATGTCCTTGTTGATAATTTCTGTGACAGTTCTTTCCATGGCTTTGCAAATAAGACTAATCACACTAATGGGTCTGTAGTTTCAATGATCTGTTGAAGGCCCTCCCTTATAAAGGGGGTGATTGTCACAGTCCTTCATTCATGTGGCCCAAAGCCATCTTTAAGACTATAATTAAATAATGACCCCAGGGGTCCTGATGAGTCATATTTCTGGCTATTCAGGAGGCATCCTGAGATGTTATCAGGGCCCTAAGAGGCCTTCTTGGCTTTATTGAATGCAGCCAGTACATTCTCCTAGTTATAGTTGGAGGTATCAGCCCAGGAAAATGTTGACATTTTGCTTTATAAAATGCATGTTTTACAGAAGTTTTGTGACACTTTTCTAGCATACAAAACTGTCATATAACTACTGTAAAATATGTATTTCTATCAAATTATGTTTTTTTTGCTTATTGGATTGGATGTCAGGTATTCTAGAAACAATAAACAATAAGCCTACAGTAAAATCCACCACAGCCAATGAACAGATCCAAAAAAGAGTGGCCTAACAGCAACTTAAGACAGACAATTAATCACTTAATACTTTAATTTTGACCAGTCTAGTATTATAGTAGTATCTATAACTCAAATAAAAGTACAAACAGTAAAAGTCAAAAACAATTCCGCATATTGCACCAAGTGACTAGCGGGATTGGCTTGCTACAGTGAAGAGTGAAAAAATAGTAATGGCACTAAGTGTGATGACCGTCCTGACCCAGCAATCAAGGAGCCTCAATCCTCACCAATAACACCAGGGAGGTCATCTCCTAGAATAGGAAAGGATAACTAATACACACAGTAAAGTACAATTTCCCTTAAGTGCACACAGAGATCACAGTCAGTCTGGAGCTGGTTGCTCTCTTGTTCACCAGGTCCCCAGTAAGACTTCCCAATGGCACAGCTATCGGGTCCAGGTTTCAGTCTAACTGGGCAAGCTAAAACCTCCAGTACCCTCTCTGTCCAACCAGTGCTTCATGTCCCTGCCAAGTAGCTGACACAACACACACACACACTTTGAGATAAGTATTTATACAACTTCACAGACACTCCTGGGAAAGGCTGACACAGATTCTCCAACTGTGCCTCTTTACCCAGACTATACAGTAGTAATTACTGACACCAACCAGTTAATAATATCAGCTACTAAAAGGCCCTTAAAAGGGTGTTCAATTATTACTGTGCAATATTAATATCCAATGGTAGTATGACTAACAGGCAAGGCTTACTTTAGAGTGGCCTATTACAATAACCTCTATAAATATGCAATGTACTCTAGAGCTTAACTCTACACAAAGCAGTCACAGGTAGAAGGTTTTAAAATATTTAATAATAAATAATTAAACACAAGAAAAAACTACTACACCACAGAGATATCTAAGAGTTCAGAGATCACACAGAAACTTAAAATAATACAGTAGGACAGGTCTGCTTTCAAAGAAAAATACCTAATTAATCTTTACTAGCTTTAACTATTCCTGCAAGAAATCACAGTGCTAAAACTTACATGTGAGCACAAGACAGAGTGCGATAAGTGGATATCCAAGATCAAAATGCTTTCAGTCTCTTGTGAGAAATAGTATTTAAACATTACTAACAAACATATCTCTAAGGCCATCCCAAATTACATCATTTTTGACACTTAGATTTTCCCAGTATTCATATTGCATCATCTTAACACCTGGTCTGAGTTCTCAGGCCACAAACTGCATTATTTAGCAATCTAACACCTGCACAGAAACTTACAACAATAAAAGACATTTCACATGTATATTCTAAATGAAACAAAAGCAATAAAGCACATCCCACATCTAAATTCTGGTCATAAATTTTAGCCTTAAAACAATGGGCATGAAATCTTCATCCAGCCGCCCTGGGGCCATATTCTAACACAAAAGGGTACAACATGCTTCACTGGGCCAGTAGAGTACAATGTTGTCACATATTTTGCAGTTCCACATTTTACAGTATTCTTTACACTCAAGAAACATGCCTGTATTTTACATTTATTTACAAATGCCAGAATTATATATGAAATTCTATTTGACTAGGCTGGCAGCCTTCGCCCATCTCTCCTCAGTCATCACCCCCCCCCCCCCGGGGAACTCAAGCAAGTTTTTCAAGTGCCCCTCGGGAAACATCGCTTGAGAGTGTCAGGTCTATCTGGGTGTACCTCACCCCATTCCCTGTCTTGAGAGCCCATCTGCATTGACATTGCTACTCCCACTGTGGTGCTGCACTGACATATATGCTTGCAACCCCAGACTCCATCTTAGCAACTTGGCATTTTGCTGACTGGCTCTGTTTAACCATGTTAGAGGGTTGTGATCTGTCATCACAGTGAATTTTCTTCCATACAGATAAGGCTGAAGTTTTTGTAGTGCCCACACTATGGCTAGACATTCCTTTTCTACTGCTGCATAGCATTCCTCCCTGGGTTGGACCCTACAACTGAGATAAACCACTGGGTGCTCTTCTCCCTCTGAAGAAATCTGGCTAAGTACAGCCCCCACCCCATAGTTTGAAGCATCCACCTGCACAACAGATTATTTGCTATAGGCTGCACTGGCTAACACAGGGGGTCCTCCCAAAGCTTCCTTAAGCTTCTGAAATGCCTGCTCACATGTTTGGGTCCACACTACCTTATCTGGCCTGTTCTTCCTTGTCAGGTCTGTGAGGGGAGCAGCTATGGTACTATAATTGGGAATGAACTTTCTGTAGTACCCTGCTGTCCCCAAGAATGCCTTCACCTGCTTTTTGGTAACAGGTGCACGCCATGCCTGAATAGCTTCCACTTTGGCAGGTTCTGGCCTTATCTTACCACTCCCCACTCTATGTCGTAGGTAGGAGACCTCTGCTATACCCACCTGACATTTGCTTGGCTTAATGGTCAACCCTGCCCTCTGTAGTCTGCCCAGCACATCCCTGACATGCTGAAGGTGCTCTTGCCAGGAATGGCTGTAGATAGCAATATTATCCATGTAAGCAAAGGCAAACCCTCCTGCTAAGATATGATCTACCAGCCTCTGGAATTTTGCTGGGGCATTCTTCATTCCAAAGGGCATCTTTGTGAACTCATACAAGCCCAAAGGAGTCACAAATGCTGACTTCTCTCTAGCACTGGGAGTCAAGGGCACCTGCCAGTAACCCTTGGTAAGATCAATCGTTGTAAGATACTTAGCCCAACCCAGCTGCTCTAGGGCCTCATATGTCCTAGGCATGGGGTAAGCATCTGCCTCTGTGTGACTATTTAATTTCCTGTAATCCACACAGAACCTGGTGCTGCCATCCTTCTTTGGCACCAGTACCACTAGTGAGGCCCAGGAACTGTTGGACTCTTGAATCACCCCTAGTTCCAACATATCCTGCACCTCTTCCTTCAGAGTCTGTTTGACTCTCTCAGGCACCCTATAAGGGGCCTGCCTGATAGGCCTTTGGGGTCCTGTATCCACCTGGTGCTGCACCAGGTGGGTGCTCCCTGGTTTTCCAGTGAACACGTCCCCACATTCCTGCAACATTGCTTGGATTTCTCAAACCTGGGTAGGAGATAGCTGCTGGGATCTTGCTACCCCTTCCACCGAGGTGTCAGCCCGAGCCTCACTGAGGAGATCAGTCCCCAGATCTCCCTCAGACTCCTCCTGCAATCCACTGCAAATGCTCAGCACAAGGGCCTCCCTATCATGGTAATGTTTCATCATGTTAACATGATACAATTTGTGCCCCTGCCTTCTACCTAGCAGTTCCACCATGTAGTTAACATCACATACCTTTCTTACCACCTTGTAGGGTCCCTCCCAAGCTGCTTGCAACTTGTTGTGTCTGACAGGAATGAGAACCATCACCTGCTGCCCTACAGCATACTCTCTAGCTCGAGCATTCCTGTAATACCACACCATTTTCTGTTGTTGGTCTTCTGCCAGGTTCTCCTGGGCCAGGCCCATGAGTTCCCTGAGCCTTTTCCTGAGGTTCAGGACATATGCCACAACAGACTCCTTGTAAGACTCACACTCACCTTCCCACTCATCTCAAATTAAATCTAGAGGTCCCCTCACCCTATGCCCATACAGCAACTCAAAGGGTGAAAAACCTGTGGATTCCTGGGGAACATCTCTGTAAGCAAACAACAGATGGGGCAAATATATGTCCCACTCCCTCTTAAACTGATCTGCAAATGCCCGTAGCATGGACTTGATTGTAGAGTTTAACCTCTCAACAAGACCATTAGTCTGGGGGTGGTAGGGGGTGGTCTTCATGGGCTTCTCCCCACAGTACTTCCACAGACAAGTCAGCCGGTCTGACATAAAATTGGCACCTCTGTCAGACAGTATTTCCTTTGGGAAACCTACCCTGCTGAAAATCTCTAGCAAAGCATTTGCCACCTTCTTGGCCTCAATGGAGGACAAAGCCACTGCCTCAGGGTATCGTGCAGCATAATCTACAATCACTAGGATATACTTTTCCCTGTGGACCTTGGGGTACTCAGAGGACCCACAATATCCATAGCTACCCTCTGAAATGGCTCCTCAGTCACAGGCAAAGGCATCAAAGGAGCTGTCACCTTGTCTCCTGCCTTGCCTACCTTTTGGCACTGCTCACAGGTCCTGCAGTACCCTGTTACATCTTTGGAAATTACAGGCCAATAGAAGTTTTGCATAATATGCCCCTTTATATGTTTTCTGCCCATATGACCTGCAAAAGGAATATCATGGGCTATGACTAGAAGCACCAGATGATAAGCTCTAGGCACTACCAACTGTTGTATTCTCTCACCTTCTAGTCCTCCATCAGGGGTCCACTCTCTGTACAGTAACCCTTTGTTCCAGCATACATATTCCCCTTTCCCTTGAGAATCAGGTGCCTTCCTGGCTACCTGCCTCAGGCCTTGCGATGTAGGGTCTGAGAGCTGAGCCTGTCTCAAGTCTCTCCTTGTAACCCTTCCCAGCTCCCCTTCCACAGGAAATCTGGCATCTTCCGACAGTGGTGCCTCACTGTCAGCCTGGGTACTACTATTCACCTCTACCTTTGCAGTTACCCTGTCCAAGGGAACATCAGTACCCACAAGCAGCTGTGGCTCACATTCAGTCTCACTGCTACAGAGCAGCTCCCTCCCTGAAGTAACCACCTCAGCAGTCCTGGCTGCAAGTGTGCAGTCTGTCTGGGTCTCCCCCAGGCTATCAGACCCACATGCTTGCCTCCTAGCCTCACTGCATGTAACTACATAAGTACATAGTACTGCCTCATCCAAATCCTTCCCTCTCAGGACATATGCAAGATGGTAGTTCCATACCCCTGTTGTCTCAAGACAGCCCACTGCTGGCATTTTGTCCTTCCCTCTTATTGGCTCCCTTACCTTTGGTTCCCCACCTTGCCTCCATGGACATCTGTATGTCACATGGCCCCACTGGTTGCATTCAAAACATTTAACCCTAGCTCCTGGATGTGTACCTGGACTAGTGGCTTCCCCTGCTAGTGGTGGATTCTGTTGGGTCAGTCTGTGCTGCCCACCATGGGTTCCTTTAGTCCCATGAGCAGTACTGGGGTCCTTTTCCTGTGCAAGGCTGCCCTGCTTGCTAGATATAGGTCTCCCTTCTTCCTCAACTCCTCTAAAGTAGCACACTGTCTATCAGCTAACCAGATCCTCATGTCCTCAGGCAAAGTGCTAAGGACTTGTTCCCCTTACCAAAAGGTCTGCCAGCTCTTCAAAAGTGGTGACCTGACATCCACTCACCCAGCTATGAAAGTAAGTGCTCAGTTCAGCAACATATTCACATACATTTTCATCTGCCTTGCATCTATGCTCATGAAACTTTTTCCTATACATTTCAGGTGTTAGCTTAAATTCTAATAAATGTCTTTTTACAGCAGTATAATCAAAACAGTCAGTGTCATGCATTTTTGCTAAAGAAGTTATAGCTTTACCATGTAGTAGGTGGGTCAGGAACCGTACCCAGAGCCCTTGGTCAACTTCATACTGTTTACATACCTGCTCAAACATATGAATGAAGCTATCAAAATTATCCCCCTCTTTAAACTGTGGAAGAAATTTACTGAGCTTTTGTGCTTCTGGGGTCCAGTTACTCCCTTCCCCATTACCTCCATGACTCTGGCAATGAGTCAGCATTTCCCTCTGATGCCTCCTCTGCCATTCATTTTTCTCAGCTTGTAGACTCCGCATTTTCTCAGCTGCTTCTAGTTCCATACGCCTGGCCTCCAACTCAAGTCTCTTTAGCTCCAGCTGGATTTTTAAGTCCACTGCAGAAAGGTTGAGCTGTCCATTCTCCGAGGATATTGTATCTCCACTGTCAGTCTGATTGTCCTCCAGGCTGCTGTTTTCTGATGAAGATGAAACCAAGGCTGCAGTCAAGTCTGCTTTAGTCAGGTTTCCATGGACCAGTCCCCTAGCCTGGCACATCTCCACCAGCTGGCTTGCTTGTCAGCTTTCCATACTCTTATGCTGACATGCTGCCTGCTCACCCTGACTAACACTAAGCTAAGAAAAGAAATAAAACAATTGTGATCTGAACTCTGAGTATACACTGCATGGCTGTTTTAGAGCACAAAACACTTTTGGAGATCACTGTACATAAGCTACAGGAATTCGCTCTACTCACACCTCTACAAGCCAATTAGTGTGAAGTAGATCCCTCCACTGCCAAACACTTGTGACGACCGTGTCCTGGCCCAGCAATTAAAGAGCCTCAATCCTCACCACTAACACCAGGAAGGTTGTCTCCTAGAAGAGGAAAGGCTAACTAATACACACAGTAAAGTACAATTTCCCTTAAGTGCACATAGAGATCACAGTCAGTCTGGGGCTGGTTGCTCCCTTGTTCACCAGGTCCCCAATAAGACTCCCCACTGGCACAGCTATAGGGTCCAGGTCTCAGCCTAACTGGGCAAGCTAAAACCTCCAGTACCCTCTCTGTCCAACCAGTGATTCATGTCCCTGCCAAGTAGCTGACACAATACACACATACTTTGAGATAAGTATTTATACAACTTCACAGACACTCCTGGGAAAGGCTGACACAGA
Source organism: Protopterus annectens (assembly GCF_019279795.1). Lineage (NCBI taxonomy): Eukaryota > Metazoa > Chordata > Ceratodontiformes > Protopteridae > Protopterus > Protopterus annectens. The sequence continues at coordinate 3,933,653 of NC_056730.1, forward strand.
TTCTCCAACAGTGCCCCTTTACCCAGACTATATGGTAGTAATTACTGCCACCACCAAGTTAATAATATCAGCTACTAAAAAGCCCTTAAAAGGGTGTCCAATTATTACTGTGCAATATTAATATCCAATGGTAGTATGACTAACAGTCAAGGCTTACTTTAGAGTGGCCTATTACAATAACCTCTATAAATATGCAATGTACTCTAGAGCTTATCTCTACACAAAGCAGCCAAGGGTAGAAGGTTTTAAAAATATTTAATAATAAATAATTAAACACAAGACAAAACTACACATGAAACTTAAAATAGTACAGTAGGACAGGTCTGATTTCAAAGAAAAATACCTAATTAATCTTTACTAGCTTTAACTATTCCTACAAGAAACCACAGTGCTAAAACTTAAATGTAAGCACAAGGCAGAATGCTGATAAGTGGATATCCAAGATCAAAATGCTTTCAGTCTCTTGTGAGAAATAGTATTTAAACATTACTAACAAACATGTATCTAAGGCCATCCCAAATTACATCATTTTTGACACTTAGGTTTTTCCAGTATTCATATTGCATCATCTTAACACCTGGTCTGAGTTCTCAGGCCACAAACTGCATTATTTAGCAATCTAACACCTGCACAGAAACTTACAACAATAGAAGACATTTCATATGTATATTCTAAAAGAAACCAGAGCAATAAAGCACATTCCACATCTAAATTCTGGTCATAAACTTTAGCCTTAAAACAATGGGCATGAAATCTTCATCCAGCCACCCTGGGGCCAAATTCAAACATGAAAGGGTACAACATGCTTCTCTGGGCCAGTAGAATGCAATGTTGTTACATATTTTGCAGTTCCACATTTCACAATATTCTTTGCATGCAATAAACATGCCTGTATTTTACATTTATTTACAAATGCCAGAATTATATATGAAATTCTATTTGACTAGGCTGGCAGCCTTCGTCCATCTCTCCCCAGTCATCACAGTAAGTACTAAAACAACTAACAACAGCTATACATGCAGTGCACCACATACAGAACTACAGGTGAAAAAATAATACTAGGCCTAATAGCATTTGGTAAGGTTTAGTCTATGTCTTTGGTATGGTTTCACTCAAAGAAGTCGGGCGCTTTCTCCAATAATGTTTCTTGCTGCTACCTGCTGATAACAATAGCTTGTCATCTTTTTATGTTATTTCATTTTTATTTTACATTTGTTAACCAGTTGTGTCTGACTGAGCCGAAAAGGCCCTTTTTCAGCAGTGGCCCGGGGAGAAAAGCTCCACACAGAAAAATTACAGATACATTTAGATATTTAGACATGATCAGTATACACACAAATTACAATAGACATGTTTTTACAGTGGTAAAACAAATTCGTAAAACTCACTGCAGGTCATCCTGTAATTCAGGACTAGTCTGAGGGTATTATTTAGGAGATGGATGGAGGTCAGAGGGTAGTAAAGCTGGAGTTGAATTTGGCTGCTAATAGGTTCGTTGTATTGCCACACTCAGCAAATGTAGCACCATTAACCAACAGTTCAGCATATTGCTGTGTGCTGCCCTTAAAGTTTGTGACATAACTGTAGAATGCCTTATCTTCCAGCTGGGAGGCTATCTTAACCTCAAAGTTGGCTTTGCTTGACCTAATTAGCCCTCTTAGTTGTGTATTTATTTTAATGAGAGAGTTTTTATCTGTAAGGGAATTACCTTTCCTAATTTTTGCCTTATTTTTTTTTCCTGTCGTTGTATAGCCTGTTTAATTTGGGATGCCACCAGCACAATTTGTTTTTGGGGCTATTACTGGGCTGACTGCAGGCTCTATGCAGCCATTGGGATGGTTGTGCAGAGCTTTTGATAGCAATTTAATATAGGCTGCTGTGTTCTTGGAGTTTGAAGGGATATTGAATTTTGACAAGCCATCAATTAGTAAAAGGTAATTTGCCGTGGAATAGTTCCCAACTGTCAATGGTTTTAATGGGATTACAGAGTTAATTTTGATTTGAAAGGAAACAGCTTTATTGTCAGACCTTACCAGGGAGGATGAAACATTGGGGGGATGCAGCATTCTCCTACATTTGTGAGCATGACATCCAGTTTGTTGGAGCTTCTAGTGAGCATGTTTACTATTTGTTCAAGGGTGGTTGTATTTACAAAATCCAGGAATCTCTATGCCTGGAGATTTGAGGCTGTGTAGGATTCTCAGCTTATAGATAGGTAATTACAGTCTCCTATTTGTAGGGTGTTATGTTGGATACCATTAATAGGATGTTAGGTTGGATACCATTAGTAGGGTGTTAGGTTGGATAGTAAGTGTTTCCAGGAGGTCCAAGTATGCATTGTGAGCTTCTTGGGACATGGAAGGTGACATACAGCTGGGTAGGATATGTTGCAGGATTGTTGTCTATAGTGGTCTGCACAAGGAAGAACTGTCTGACCCACTCTAGAGTTATGTTTGTTATTGATGTATATTGAGACACCTCACCCTTTACCCCTGTATGTATAGCTACAGTCAAAAAGTGTGGAAGGCACTGAAACTTTGCACTGCTGGAGTACTCTCTGCTGCTTTAAACTATGTCATGGTAACTGCACAGATGTCTATATTCTTGAGTGTAAGGCTAGCTTGGAGGGAGTGTATTTTTTATTTAGGCTCCTGTTATTAAAAAGTAACACCTTGAGATTCAGTTGAGTTAGCTTTGCTATGTCAGTAGGTTTGTCAATTTTCCATTGCCTAAAAAGGCACTATGGGGTTGGATAAAGTTTTAGCCAATACTCAAAAGCCTAGAAGAGAGAGGTGCAAACGATCCTTGGCAAAGAAACATGGTCTGTTAACCATGTAATCCCATGCTGACAGATATTAGATCCTCTTAGAATGACACCAGAAAGACAGCCAGTTGTTGAAATCAATATTTTTTTGCTCATATTGTGGCATCAGCCTTGGTGACAGTAACATGTTGCTCAATGCTAGGCTTATATCAGCTTGACACACATAATCTGAAAGCTCAACAATGTCTCTCTTCATCTAGTGCAGGGAGGTACATCTCAGAGGTCATTTACACCTGCATGGACTATGATGGAATCATAATGGCACCTATGGCTTAATGACTTGAGTGAGTGCATGATTTGGCATATTCTAGCTCCAGATAATCAACTAACAGTTATCTTCTTTTTGTTCAGCCTGGTTAGAGGGGCATCACTATATCTTACAATGGAGTCCTCTATGACAAGAGTCATGGGAAGTGTGTTTGCTTGCCTTAGGGCCTTAGTGGTTGGGGCTCCACTGAGAGTGACAGTATGTGTGGTGTTAGGTGTTACTTTTTCTGAGTGCCTTTGGTCTTGGTGATGCACAGCTTGACAGCAGGCAGTCTTGGTGATCTTTGTTGTTTAGTATGATCTCTTTTCAGTGCCTCAACATACATTAGTCTATGTGTGTGCTGTGTGCTATGTGAGGTGGGTGTTGTGTGCATCATTTCAACAACCTGATGTGCACTTGTATGCCAGAGTTTCATCTCCAGTATCAGTGTGTAAGTACTCGCATACTGTCTCTGCTTCTTTAAAGATGATGTAGTTGTCAGTAAACATGGAACAATTGCAACACTGTCTCAAATGCCCATATCCACCAAGCTTTCTACAGAGAAGTTAGGAAACTGAATAGTCATACTGTGCAGTCCTTTGATTGGTGAGCTACAAGGGGGTGGAATATTGGCATTAGAAGGCTACTAATGGTGTTTTTTTTAGTTTAAATTAATAAGGGTACATTAATGGGGTAGATTATGCTAAACAGTACTAAATTCTACTAACTTCAATGTTTACACAATACTGAATTCTAGTAAATCTTTAGATATTGCCACTCGACTCCCAACTAGCTGCTCTAAGCTTGTCATCACAGAAGTATTTTCTCTATATTGCTGCTTTAGAGGGTACAGTTTTATGGACCATTCTACAGGGAAATGTGCTTTCTAGGTGTTTGCTACTGTACAGGGTGCTGCTAACCCATGCAAATGTGTAAAATTTATAGTAGCACAGAAAAATCAGAAAACTAACTAATGATCCTTCTGGCCAATAAAATGACTACACTACCAGTCCTTTTGTGTATTTAACAACTCACACACAAGATGAACAAACCTAGTCCTTCTAATGTAAAAGCTGCCTGTCGGGCGCTAGGATCCGCCACATAACACAAGCATTCAGGTCACTCCAAGGCAAGTACAAATATGACTCAGTCATTGTCCATGCTGGTGTGAATGACCTAAGACATACCTCCCTGGACTACATAAAAAGAGACATAGAGGAGCTCTCTGAGCATGTAGCCCAGGCCGGTATGACCCTGACCTTGAGTAGCATCTTACCCTCACCAAGAATGATGCCACAATATGAAGACAAGATGATCAATTTCAACAATTGGCTTAAGTGTTGGTGTCATTCAAAGGGGATCCAATGCCTGTCAGCCTGGGATGACATGCTCGACAAGCCACGATGCTTCGCTAGGGACGGCTTGCACCTGTCACCCCTGGGCTTTCGGATATTGGCAAAGGCTCTTGCTACCCCCATAGTACCTTTTTAGGCAAGGCTCAAAAGACAAACCCACCTCCATAGGTATCACAAGGGATAAGAAACTAAGAGTAATGCTACTCAACGCCTGAAGTCTAAACCTCAAGATGCACGCACTGGAAACTCTCCTTAGCATGGAGAACATCGATATCTGTGCAGTAACAGAAACCTGGTTCAAGGCTCCCGAGAGCACCCCAGCACTACCAGGTTATACCTCATACCATGCTTTTCGGCCCCAAAACTTGGACCAAACCACAAAAGGAGGGGGAGTATCAATATTCGTCAAAGATACCCACACCTCCAGGTTGGTGGCACAGCACGAAGCATCAGAGACTATCCATGTGCAACTAACTGTGGGCAAAACTGCCTTCCAGTTTATAGCCTGCTACAGACCACCCTCCCAAACACAGGAACCCCACTTGGCCTTCCTGAGAATACTGGAAAATATGAAGGTCTCTCCAAACACCATTATATTGGGCGACTTCAACTACCCAAACATAGACTGGGAGCATTACTCTAGCTCCAACACCCTAGCCCAAAGGTTCTTAAAATTTATAAACTCAAATGCTATGGAACAACTTGTTACCACTCCCACAAGAGGGGAAAACATACTGGACCTGATCATCACCAACATGGGGACACTATGCTCCAGACCAGAAGTGTATCCCTCACTGGTAAGATCAGACCATAAACTAATCTAACTGGATATTCACATCCCGGCCCCACCCCATGCCCAGAAAATCACAGTAAAAAACTTCTCTAAAGCAAATTTCACATGCCTCAAAACCGAGGTGAAATCCTTCAAAGCCCCCGGGCCTGTGGAAAATACAGCCCAGACCGCAGAATCCTTTATAAACGCATTCTATGAACACCTTCAGGAATGCATGGATCATGCAATCCCAAATAAAACCAAGACCCAATCCTCCAAAGGCAGACGTCCTGTCTGGTGGACCCCAGCCATAAACAAACTATACAATAGAAGGAGGAAGCTACTACATGATAGAGCAAAATCCCAAAAAGGGAAGGCATCTCTGATCAGTATTAGCAAAAAACTACGGGCACTCATAAAATCGTCTAAGGCCAGCTTCGAGAGAAAAATTGCACAGGACACTAAGGATAATCACAAGGCTTTCTTTAGTTATGTTAGGAACCTGGGTGGGAATTCCCAGATATGCTCAGAATTAGTCCAAAATGACAGAAAATACACCGAGCCCACAGACATTGCCAACATCCTAGCTGACAGGTTCAGTACAAACTTCTCCCCCCCTCCCCACCAAAAGGGCAAATATCTATCCCAACAGAGTGCTGCCCCCCTGACATCTCAGATGCTCAGGTAAGAGCCGCCTCTCCAAAGCAAAAACACAGCATCAATGGGACCAGATGGTGTCCTGGCTGCATCCTACATGAACTCCAAGAAGAGCTAAACCCAAACATAAAACTACTGTTCAGTCTTAGCCTTACTACAGGATATGTACCCAAAGAGTGGTGTACAGCAACAGTGGTCCCTCTCCACAAAGGTGGTGCCTCAACGGATCCTGGAAACTATCGCCCCATAAGCCTGACTAGCTTGGTCTGCAAAGCTATGGAAAGGATCATCATGGACCTCATAAATAAAGATATTGGGGACCTACAGACACTGGATCCTACCCAGTTTGGCTTTGTTAAGGGCAGATCCTGCCTCTTAAACCTGGTCGATTTCTTTGAAACAGTCACCAAGGCCATTGACGAGGGGAAGGTGGTCCACACAGCCTACCTGGACCTCGCAAAAGCCTTCGATACAATACCCCACTCGGGCATTATAGATAAGCTCACCAGCTTAAATATAAACCCCTATGTCACTAGATGGGTTGCAAACTGGCTCAAGGACAGAACCCACATGGTTAGAATTGCTGGAGCCATGTCAGACTCCAAACCAGTTACAAGTGGTGTCCCACAAGGCTCAGTCCTGGGACCTCTCTTGTTCGGTATATATTTCTCGGTACAGGCCAACACGGAAGGACTGTGGCTGACCAAGTTCGCAGATGACTGCAAACTGAGCACCATAATCAACTCTCCAGCTGACACAAGCATCCTCCAAAAGGGCCTCATAGAAACAGACAACTGGTGCCAGAGCCATGGCCTCAAGCTAAACGCCAAAAAGTGTATAGTCATCCCCTTTGGCAAAAACAAAGTGCCCACAAATTACCACATAGGTGGTAATCCATTAAGTACAGAAGAAGTCATTAGGGACCTGGGGACCCAAGTTGATAGCAATCTCTCATTTGACAACCACGTGGCCAAAGTGGTTAGAAAAACATTTTATATAGCCCACCTAATCATGAAGGGATTCACATCTAGATCAGGGAGGTCATCGTGCCTCTTTACTCATCCCTCATCAGGCCCATAATTGAGTACAATGCCCCTTTGGGATGTACCTTACCAGACACCTGCAGCAACTGGAAAGACCCCAAAAGTACCTCACCAAGAGGATCAAAGGGCTCAAACAGATGCCATATGCTGCCCGGTTAAAGAAACTCCAGCTCTACTCAGTGGCATACCACCTGCTCAGAGGCGATCTGTGCCTGACGATAAAGCCATGTCCAACCCGGAATTAATGGACATGCTGCACCTCAGAAAATCCAAATCCCATCGAGCTACGCGGTCGAGAGACTTGAACCTCAGCACTGAAATAAATAGGACATGCTGGAGGGACAGATTCATAACCCAGAGGCTCCCTTCACTCTGGAATAAAATCCCAGTCCAGGTTAGGCAGAGTCCCACATTGACTCTCTTCAAGAGGAATCTTGATGAGTGGATGGGAGATCATAGGTTTACCCCGGCTATCACTTCTGTGTCACTGTTAGACAGAGGCACAGTATACTAACCTCAAAAAAAGGCATAGCAAAATTAATTTAAAATGGGTGGCGAAAGCCAAACACACTCTGGCTAGGCTTATAAATGCCCTAGGGCAGATAGCCTAGTATGAACCTATGAACCTATGAACCTATAAAAACACAGTAGAAGAGCCCCACAAATGTAATCCTACCACAGTTAGCTGGAAATCCCCTACTGAAGGTAATTTCACAGTCTTACAGCAGTAACAGTGAGAGGACAAACATTTTTTTTTCAAAAACAAAAAATAACAAAAACAGTCAACTTCACATATAACAGCAGGAAACAGTCATGATCACTTAAAATAACTACAGCAAATATTATGCAATATGTAGTGGACCAAAGTTAATCAGTGAGGCTAGAACCTGATTGTGAACATGCACAAATGACCATGAAGTACATTGTATGTGAGGACCGCAGATGTATTCATAGACTTCATAAGACTTTCAAGACTGCTTTAGTGTAATGACCATGTAATCCTTGCCAATAATCCAGTCTCAGGATTCCGCTCCTTTCTCAAGGTCAGAGAGGTCAATTAGTCCCAAAGTAAATTTGAGAGTACCCATCCAGTTATCAAGGTTTAGTTTGAAGGAAGATAATTGAATCACATTGCTTAAACTGCAAAGGAATTTTATTCCAGAGAAGGGTATGGAGATGGGTGATGAATCTATCTCTCCGTCATGTTCGGTTTATCTTTTCATGAAGGTTCACATCTCTATTACTTGCGTTAGCTATTCTGTTTGACTTTCTGAGATACAGAAGGTTAAGGAATACCAGATCTCTAATGGGGTGATAAGGGAGACACAGATCACCCCTCAGGAGTCTGTAAGACACAGAGTACAGGAAATGGCTTCTAGCCTCTTCTGGTATCTAAAGTTCTCACAACCAGACATCTTTAAAGTTAGGAACCTCTGAGCATTTTTAAATTTGTTGATATGTTGACTGAGATAGATACCAAAGGGAGCACTTTTCTCTGTAAGTGGTGTGATCAGTGTTGAATGTAGAAGAATTATAACATCTTTCTTTCTAGAATAAATACATTTGGCTATTAGTTGTGCTAAAAAGAATTTCCTGAATACAGTTGCCAGTTGTGTAAAGGGAACTACCAGCCAGAGTACTGAAGTCCAAAACTATCATTTGCTTTGTAAGGGAGGTTTATCTATACTGTATTTTATGGGCAATGGCTGTTTTCTAAAAGAAGCAATACTACTCCTTTTAGCATTCAAAGTAAGTCCATTATCCATACACAGGGTGTTAACTATGGTAGGCTCTTTCACAAGGATACAGAAATCTGAGGGCAGTTTGACTGTTATACCCAGTTGGCAGTCTTTTGCAAATTTGATTAACCAAGGGCTCTGGTGATCAATTTTTAGATCAGAGAATGAGTTGTTCAACAGGGAAGACCCAGTAAAGTCTCCTCTTGTTATTTAGTACTATTTGAAATGGCATCTATCATATTGACTTATGAGGGTTCTGTCTTTCTGTCATTTGGCTATCTTACCATATAAGTATCTATGTTTAAGGCTGATAGTTTCCTTACATTTCTGACATGCGGTATGGTATCAAGTTATTTGGCTAGACTGAGATAAATTGTATGAACATGGCCATTTTTTATAGATTGTGTGACGTTTCAGAAGATGATAAGATTTAACAAGCATGAACTCCCCTTGAAAAAGATAAATTGTTGTGGGTCAAGCCTAATGAGGTTCTTGGTATCATAATTAGTGAAATCCATAGCTTACAGATCAGAGCCATGTGATCAATTCGTCTATAATTTCCAGGGTCTATGGAAGGGCTACCCTTGTGTGTGTGTGTGTGTGTGTGTGTGTGTGTGTGTGTGTGTGTGTGTGTGTGTGTGTGTGTGTGTGTGTGTGTGTGTGTGTGTGTGTGTGTGTGTGTGTGTTGGGGGGGGGGGGCATAATCACAGCATTGTGCCTGGATTCAGGAGTATAGACTGTGTCTTAGCTAAGGTTAAACAATTCATAAGTCTTGCAGCCCTAAAAGGCAGTGAAGTGCAATCATGGAGGGGCTGTGAGACTCCCATGTCTTTCACACCCCCACACCACCCTGGAATTCCATTCATCTATCTACCACCATATGGCGCCATCTGGCACTACCATGCTGTCCTGCTCCTCATCGATGAGCATCGTTTGACATCTGCAACATTCACTGAAGTAAATCTGCTCCATTTTCTGATAGATTGTAACCTGTGAAGTTGCCATGGCTTGAAAGGGTGCTGACTATTAAATGTTTCTCAGGTGCTGAAAGAAACAAGGATCTGTCTTTATTTCTTACATTGGGACCAACAAGAGTGCCTGCTAAGGACCTCTTATGAAGGTCATTAGTACAAGGTGGGCACCTGCCCTGCCTTGACAGAGTGATGGTGAGCATCACAGACATGACTAAAGTATCCTAAAGTGGTACCACTGTGACCGTTTTTTGGCAATGGGAGGAGGAGGGTGATGAAAGTTCACTAGAATTTCACATTAAGTTTCAAGGCAGGTGGTTAATTACTGTTATTTAGTCTTAACTGCTCAGCCATATTTCTTGACTCATGGACATTTTCCTTTTCTTTAACGTTTTTCAGTTGCTGGTAAAATTGAGAAGAAGATGATCTGTTGATGGTGTCTAAAAAGTCGCTCTAGGAAATCACATATCATTTAGACGCCGTAGAACTGTTTATTTTTAAGGAGCATGGGCATGCACTCACCTGTTTATACTGAAGGAGAAAACACATATGTAGTCCTCATGATTACTATTGGCAGATCTTGATTCTGATTACATCATAGCTGTGGTTCTGTACGTGCCAAGTTGCAGTCCCTCAGAAATTTCACAATGTTGGAAAGTAGCCTTAAGACCACTTTATATTGCACCTCATGTAATGAGGCCATCTGCTGGGAGTACCAGCTGACAATTTAATGCGGTCTACCCCATTTCTATTGATGAATGGATCAGGATCAGGTACAGCTGGGATTTTATTTAAGATGTGGGTACAGTCTATTGCACCGAAGACATGTGGGAAGGTGGCAAAGGCTTAAAACTGTTGCACAGCAGTTCTGGGCTCCATGGGGGCTTTTGAGTAGTGGATATAATCATCCACCATATTGCTGCTAGGAACTGAGAGGATGCAACTACCAGCTATCCAGGGCACTCCTACAACATCTCCTGCATGATGCTGAAATGTCCCAGACACCAGTATACCTAGATTTCGGCACACTTTTGTTTCTACCTATACTGGCTTACCCCACAAACTGTAAGCAAACATATAGGGTGCAGACGTCCAGACACAGCCTGCACATCTCTCTATCTAATCTGCATCTATTATTTCCTAGTCAAAGAGCTGGTTTGACTGTAGTCTGGCATGGTGGCTAATTGGCTGTCTTCCCAGAATCATTTGCAGATTGTCCAATAGTATGGCTTGCTGTACCCAAGCCTACTGTAGTGCATTAAAATCCAGTTGCATTTTTAAGTGAGGTTTGCAGATTCCCCAGGATTCCCCATCTGGAATAGAGTAGTGTTAAGATAAAGCATATATGGCATGCACTGAGTTCTTTCAAAAGGTTTTTGGAAAAGTACTTTGTCGCATTTAAGTTGCATTGGGCATGTTCATTGTGTTTTGGAATACAGCTGGTGTGGTGTGTGTGTGTGTGTGTGTGTGTGTGTGTGTGTGTGTGTGTGTGTGTGTGTGTGTGTGTGTGTGAGTGTGTGTGAGATTCACTTCAGAATCTTGAACTTCTAAAATCTCAAACTTCATGTGGTCGAGACCATATGATCAAGGTTTCAGAAGCTAGAAATTCTGAAACAAATCCAAAAAAAAAACAACAACCAATAAAATGTTTCTGCAGGGGGGCAAGCCCCCCTGTACCCCCCACATGGGGGCACTGCATCCCCCACACCCCCGCTACTTAAATATACCAACTCAAGATCGCACTACAGCAAGGAAAAGGGAAATCTCCTGTTCCGCGCTGTATGCAGATCTCCGTTCAGAACTTCGAAATTCTGAAACCTCATTCATATGGTCTCAACCATATGAGGATCGAGATTTCAGAAATTCGACATTCTGAAGGGAATCCGTGTGTGTGCGTGTGTGTGCGTGTGTGTGTGTGTGTGTGTGTGTGTGTGTGTGTGTGTGTGTGTGTGTGTGTGTGTGTGTGTGTGTGTGTGTGTGTGTAGACCATAATTATCCTGTGCTGAACAGATAATTACTTGGTCTTGTTTTAGCATAGAATATGAAATCTCGTCTGCCTCAGATGCATTTATGTATCTCTTAAGCATGCTGTGCTGTCAGCAGCTTTCTTTTGAAATCCATCGCCTTCATACATATCCTGACCACTTTAGCATTATTTGACATTCTTAACTGACACGGTTTCTGTCAAATTTTCTGCTTTCCTCCCTTCTCCTGTCCAAGTAACAATATACCTAGAAGTTTCTTTCTCTAACATAGAAACTGAAAACATGGTAATCTTAATGAAAGTGCAAACAGGCATCAGGATATAAAACACGAAATAATGTCGCTGACTCCTGAACTTTTCTTCTTCTTCTTCTTTTGGCTGCTCCAGTCAGGGGTCGCCACAGCAGATCAACTGTTTCCATTTCTTCCTGTCCTCTGCATCTTGCTCTGTCACACCAACCGCCTGCATGTCCTCTCTCACCACATCTATAAACCTTATCTTAGGCCTTCCTCTTTTCCTGTTACCTGGCAGCTTCATCCTTAGCACCTTTTTCCCAATATACTCTGCATCCCTCCTCAGCACATGTCCAAACCAACATAATCTTGCCTCTCTGGCTTTGTCTCCAAACCTTCCAACCTGGGCTGACCCTCTAATATACTTATTCCTAATCCTGTCCATCCCCTTCACACCCAGTGCAAATCTTAACATCTTCAACTCTGCCACGTCAAGCTCTGACTCCTGCCTTTTTGTCAATGCCACTGTCTCCAACCCGTATAACATAGCTGGTCTCACTACCCTCTTGTAAACCTTCCCTTTCACTCTTACTGGTACTCGTCTGTCACAAATCACTCCTGACACTCTTATCCACCCACTCCATCCTGCCTGTACTCTCTTCTTCACCTCTCTTCCACACTCACCATTACTCTGAACTGTTGATCCCAAGTACTTAAACTCATTCACCTTCGCCACCTCTACTCCCTGCATCCTCACCATTCCTCTGTCCTCCCACTCAGTCACACACATATATTCTTTCTTAGTCCTGCTGACCTTCATTCCTCTTCTCTCTAGAGCATATCTCCACCTCTCCAGGGTCTCCTCCACCTGTTCCCTACTCTCACTACAGATCACAATGTCATCTGCAAACATCATAGTCCACGGGGACTCCTGTCTGATCTCGTCTGTCAACCTGTCCATCACCATTGCAAATAAGACTCCTGAACTTTGTAATTCCTAAAAACATTGGTGTTGCATACAAATATTTCCACAATTTCTTTAATTTTGCAGTATTTGATTTATAACTGTTATTTTGCTGTCTACTCTCTCTCTCTCTCACACAAACACACACACACACACACACACACACACACACACACACACACACACACACACACACACCTCCTACCTTTCTCAACATACATGTCTCTCGCTGTCTTTCTGTCTCACTCCATAACATGCATGAGTGTGTGTGTGTGTGTGTGTGTGTGTGTGTGTGTGTGTGTGTGTGTGTGTGTGTGTGTGTGTCTGCGTGTGTGTGTATATATATAAATATATATATATATATATATATATATATATATATATATATATATCTTTATGGATCTACTTCTAAAGCTCGACGTTTCGAAACTTTTGAACTTCAAATGGCCGAGACTAGAAGATCGAACTTCAAAAATGAAATAAAAAAAAAATAAAAACAAAAATTTTATTTTATTTTTTATGTTTTTGCAGGGTGACAAGCCTCCACATGCCCTCCACAACCCCTGCTAAATAAATATACCAATTCTGAGATCTCATTACTGTGAGGAAATGTTAAATATCCCATTCTGCTCTGTACGGCAATCTCATTCAAAACGTTCGAAGTTTCAAAACTTCGATCTTATGGTTTTGGACGTTTGAAGTTTGAAGTTTTGAAATTTTGAGCTTCTGAAGGGTGTGTGTGTGTGTGTGTGTGTGTGTGTGTGTGTGTGTGTGTGTGTGTGTGTGTGTGTGTGTGTGTGTGTGTGTGTATACATTACCTCTACTCTTTCTTGTGACCTTAATCTTCTCTTTTTCATAATGGATTTATCATGTTCAAATATCATGCCTATTATTTACACAGTATGTGGTACTAAACAATATGTGAATCAGGAATTAATGTATGGATAGTTATCTATTAATGCTTCATTAAGTATGAATGTGAAAAAACATATTTAATGAAATTTCCATGACATCAGACAAACAACATAATTACAACAAAAAATGCAGCTACTTGTCTGAATACACTAAATTGTGTTCCAGGAATTCATTATTTTCAATTTATAAATTAATTTGACTATGATGTAAACAATTTTGCCATGGAAATTGAAAATTACATGCAAACATCAGTCTGAAGCTAAAATTTTTCTCATTAATGACTTTCTGACATTTATTTATAAATTCAATCAGGACGACTACAGCTTCAACACACTTCCTCATCCCCTCATCTTAGAGTATATTTTCTTGCCTACAAAATTATGCTTTCACTTCCATTTATAAATGGAATAATGAATAAATTCAAATTTATTCCATTTATTTGTAATCTTGGCCAGTGAAGTTGTATTGTAGGTAGATGCTAACGTATTTAAACTGAACTAAGCAGGTACGGGAACTGCAGATGTTCAAAGTTACCTGTGTGTGTGGTGTGGTGTGTGTGTGTGTGTGTGTGTGTGTGTGTGTGTGTGTGTGTGTGTGTGTGTGTGTGTGTGTGTGTGTGTGTGCGTGCGTGTGCGTGTGTGCGTGTGTGTGTCTGTCTGTTTTGGCTCATAATGTACCGCATATCATTCAGGATTGTTACTGGCATTATGACTTACATGCTATAGACTTGCTGCTGTAGACGCTGGCTTCCCATGAGACAACGTATTGGATAAACTGGGAATTGACAATAGATGGTTCGCTAGACTGAGCGAGCAATGCTGTATTTTTTCTGGATTAAAACTGTAGATGATCTTTTGTACTAAATCAAAAAGTGCTATTAAGGCATAATTCATCTGCAGGATAGGAATGGGGCATGCAAACAACCAAAACAAAGAAGCTCCAGATTTTTTTTAAGGGGATGCACATGAGTTTCTTGCTCCACCATATGAATTTAGTTTTAAACTTGTCATGATACCTACATTAAACTGATATAAATACCTCAAACATTTTCCAACAGGTAGTAACATTTAGAGGAGTAGATAGCAGCTGTAGATACAACATCTGCTGTGGACGTATACCATTAGTGACCATCAGTGAGATCAATAAACAGTCAGTAATGGGTTTTAGAATAACCTCTGACTGTAGAGACATTATTAGAGGCTGCAAAGAAGGTCTTCAGGGAGAAGTTCACAGCAAGATGGTCAAATTTGTTGCACTCTTATATTATTAATGATGGTCTGGTCACTACTGGGATATTTGGAGTTTTGACCAAGGCATTCAAAACAGTTAACCACAATATTTTTCTTATTGACCTCAACAAGCTTAATTTTTGTCACAACACTATCAAATGGGTCCAAAGTTACCTGGAGAATAAAACTTTCCAATGTCACACTAATAACCTCTTATCATCTCTCCAGACACTAAACCCCAGTGAATTCTGGGTCCCATTCTGTTTTCATTATTTATTAATGATCTTACAAATAACTTCCCATACCTTGATGTCATTGTGCATGCAGAGGACATCTTTTTATTACATGCCAGTAAGTGCCCTTCTGATCTCCATAACTAGCTACAATACTCTTTCTCTAAGCTATTCAGCTGGGATGATCTCAACCACCTTCTCATTCCAAAAAAAAAAAAAAAAAACTAATTGTATGTTATTTACTTTATCTACCACTCACTAGCATCGGTAATAACTGCAATGTCATCCTCTCCCAAATCCTAAATGCAAACACTTATGACTAAAACTCGATCATTCTCTATCTTTTCCAAATCATACAGATAAAAATAACTAACACACTACTATCTTATTAAACTCTTATGCAGAATCTCTCGTTTCCTCTCCCATTCAAGGAGAAGTTTACAGCAAGATGGTCGCATCTGTAACATGTTTTTTGTATTATTAATGATGGTCTGGTCACTGCTAGGATATTTGAATATATTATCTAGGCATTCAAAACTGTTAACAACAATATTCTTCTTATTAAACTGAACAAACTTAATTTTGATCAGAAAAATGTTCTCCTCCGTAAACTGGAATATGGTCTTCTTCTAGTTATCTTTTACTCAAAACAAACTTTGATAAGACTACAGATAAAAAAATAACATTTCCAGATTTGCTTAACTTTCAGAAAGCAGATGTCACCACTGTAACATTCTAAATCTAACAATATAAAATGGCTTCCAGTCATTGAAAGTTCAGCTTATCTCTTCCTCACAAAAATACTAAATAATGGTTGTTGCATACATTTGAGAAAGAAACTGCCCATCCAAGGCTAGGTCTATTCTTTAAAATGTACTCACGAGAAAAGCTACCATACTAAGCAGATCTCCACATAAAACAGCTACTGACAGGCCCAGGAGAATTATGGAACAGACTCCCACCTGAATAAATGGGTCTGGAATCTCTCACTGAGTTCAAAAAGACCTTCTCTGAAAAGTTGTACAATAAAACTGAGTACAAGTGCTTTAGGGGCAATGGTTAACCTCACCATTTGCTTTCAAACAGCATACAATCCCCAACATGACAGTCACTGTGAAATATTGAATTTTAACAGAATGCTGCCTCCGGAATGACAGGCGTTGCTTGCTTGTTATTCCAGTTATTATTCTGTTTCTTCCTAAAATGTTGAGATTCAAAATGGACTTTATGCATATACTGTAAATGATATAAACATCTTTGGTTTTACTCAACTCCATCTTTGCCATGTTTCTCTGTCTGTAAAACTCTAAAACAATAATGATCTACAACAAGCATGTATTAGTTCTAAGTGCCTTTTAAAAAGCATTGGATTTTGCACTTCTGGACTGTACATTTCTTGATTATACATGTTTTAGTTTTGTTTCAGTACTTTCAGGCCATGTATACTCTGTGGCATATCATATACTCAGAGGCGATCTCTGCTTAACATACAAGGCCATGTCAAACCCTGAGCTATTGGACATGCTCCACTTAAAGAAATCCCAATCCCTCAGAGCCACATGCTCCAGGGATCTAAACCTTGTCATCACAATGAACAAAACATGCTGGAAGGATAGGTTCCTGACCCAGAGACTCCCCATACACTGGAATAGACTGCCCATGCATGTCAAGCAGAGAGCCTCCTTGGCGCTCTTCAAAAGGAACCTTGACGATTGGATGGGAGATAGGAAATTCACCCCGGGGATCACGTCAGTCACCCTGTTAGACAAGAGTCCAAGGAAGTAAATTTTGTGGGAAGAAATATCCAGGGAATTGTTATGGTAGGCTTGTATAGGCCCTAGGGCCGATAGCCTAGTACCAACCTATGAACCTATGTCTGAAAAGGGTCTTCAGACCAGATCACCAACCTAATTGCCAAATACTAAACAAATACATTTGACTAAGGAAAAAGGAAGGAAGTAGGGTGGCCCAAGCAGAAGAAATATTTGTGAAGACAAGATTGAGAAAATAAACATTTCTGATGATAATATGATAAGCTTATTCATATCCTAATATTTTAATGTAGGTGCTTTCAGTAGTAACTTAAACAGCTTGATCATCAAAGCTCAACTGAAATTTTGATTGATTTTATTTCAGTTTTGTTAATGGTATACTGAATTCTAGTAACCTTCAGGAGAGACGGTATATGACCCAAAATCTTGAGCAATGCCCTTTGATGTTCTGGTGGTTGAAATTCCATACAGTACATTTGTATAAGTTGAATTTACCATAATGGTAGATGCTCAAATCATCGCTGCTGCAGTAGCCTTAGTAATATGGGTTATATCCTGCTAAGGGTATAACAGCTGGTCAGCTAGCAAAGCTTCAGGACACCTTCCACATGCCCAAATTGTCAAGTAATTCAAGATGAGCTGACTAAAAGACAAGTTTGGGTGCAAAGTCCTTCAGAGCTTTCCTCCCAGCAGAGAGAGGAAGGCTGAGCCCCGAAAGGACAATGCTAGGAATAACAAAAACTAAATGCCCCCACCGTGGTGTAAAAAATCACACCAAAAAAAAAAAAAAACAAGGTTAATGTATGAAATAAGCAGCTAGTGCAGGAGTGATCATTCGAACATCTACTGTTATAGTAAGTTCAGCTTACACAACTGTACTATGTTCTTCATACTGATTACTGCTACAGTAGCCTTAGCTATATGGGTAGATAACCACAACTAACTATATTTGGGAGGAGGCAGGAGAAGGGTCTAGAAACAGCTGGAGAATAGTCATAGCAAGTCATTGCAAAGCTTGATCTAGACCTACAGAAGGAATCAAGCTTATAGTACATTATAAAAATATGCACAGAGGATGAAGTAGCAGCTTCTAGAATGCTTCTAGAATCCAACCCTTTCAAAAATACATAGGAGAAGCCAAGGTCCTTGTAGAGTGGGCCTTGACCCTGCCTGGAATAGATTTGTCATGGAGAATATAACAAAAGGTAATATCCTTAGACAACCATTTGGAAATAGTCTGTTTTGACACTGGTTGTCCCTCCTTCTTACCTTCACACAATTGATCATAAGATCTGAAAGATTTAGTTCTGTCAAGATAGTCCCTGAGTTGTTTGTAGATATCAAAGGACTGGAGTATCATTTCCTCCCTCATTTTTAGGTTCTGGAAAGAAAACAGAGAGACAAAAAGTTTGGCATAAAGTAAACTTGGATACCACATTACAGATAAAAAAAGCATTAGTTCTCAAAGAAACCCTGATCTTGTAAAAATGAGATAGGATTGACTCATCATAACAGCTCACAACTCAGATACCTTTCTTGCAGAGGACAGAACAATCAGTAAAACTGTTTTCCATGTTAAGAACCTCAGGTCAGCCAGATTAGCTTGCTCAAACAGAGCAAGTCTTCATTTATCTAACACAAAATTATGATCCCAAGGAAGGGCCTCTGGTTTACTTTGAGGCCTCTTATGCAAAACCCATTTCAAGAACATTTTCACATGCAACTGTCTTGAAGGAGGAGGATCCATGGAAAGAAATGTGGAAATGGCCAATAAATGAACCTTGACAGAGGAATAAGAAAGACAATATGATAGTAACTCACACAAATATTGTAAAACCAGAGAACAACTAGGCCCGAATGGGTGCTGGTTATGTTGTTGGCACCAACTAGAAAGCCTTTTCCATTTGCTAATATGTGATTTTCTAGTAGCAGACTTTCTTGCTTCCATTAGTACCTGCTGCACGTCATCAAAAAGCAGGTGCCTAAAAGGAATTAAGATCCTATCATCCAGGCACTCACTTGAAGATGATAGATGTTGGGTTTATTCAAACACCCCTGTTCTTATGTGAGTAAATTCATTCTGTGAAGAAGCTTGTGATAATTGCTCCTGGCCATGTCCAAAAGAAGGAAGAACCATGGTTGCCTGTGCCAGAAGGGATTCACCACAATAATCCTGGTGGATTCCACCTGAATCTTCAGAAGTACCCTGGTTATTAGTGGACAAGATGGAAAGGCATACAGGAAAATTCTGGTCCAAAGAAAACAAAAGAAAGACATCTGTCTTGCAGGCCTTCTTGCATGGAGTCCTAGAACAGAATATTGCCAGTTGATTGTTCAGAGAGAAGGCAAAGAGGTCAAATTGAGGAACTCCCCACAGATGGATGAAATCTTGGAAGACCCCTGTATCTAGTTTCTATTAGTGAGGGTCTGCCCAACTCCTGCTCAGCTTGTCTGACACACTATTGTGCTCTGACACAATGTAGGATACCTCTAAAGTTAGACTGTGCTGTGAAGCTGTATCCCAAGCTAACATGGCTGGTCTGCAAAGGGGGTAAAACCTGGTTCCTCCTTTCCTGTTGATGTACCACATCACTGTGTTATTGTGTGCAACCACTTGAAGAGGTCCTGTGGATCAAAGATTGTTCAGAAAATTGATTGCCTTGATTAAGGACAGCATCTCTAGATATGTTTGTGCTTGCATCTGTCCTTGGTGTTCAACACCCAGTGCACTTTTATCTCTCCAGAAACGTATCTCCAAGACAAGTCTAAATCATCTGTGGTGACTGGCTGCTTTGGATCAGGGAGGGAGAAGGAGAGACATTGATATAAGAATATCTGTTGTCTAAACCAAGAGAATTATCTTCTGGCAAATTCAAGTACTATGACCTGAAATGATAAAGGGTGTTGAGGCTGGGACCAGAGGGATTTTAGATACCACTGTATCTTTCTCTTGTGAAGTCTTGCCAGTGGTATCATGAGAATCACAGATGCCATGAGACTCACAATCCTGAGATATTCCCTCACAGTGACTGAAGCCCGAGTAGAAAACCTTAGAAACAGATCTTAATAGAGATCTAGTTTTTTTTTTTTCCTGTGGGAGAAAAGTTCTTTGAACTGAGATGTCTACTTGACAATCCTGTGTGAGAAAGTCAAAAAAGACTTTTGAATGTTGCCTTGAATCCCAGCTTGTGCAACAGATTTCCCACCGAAGAGAGAGGGAGAGAGATTACTGACATTTTGAAAATACTCTGCAAAGATAAGCAAATTCATCTAAATGCAGAAAAAAATGGATGCCATGAAACCTGCAATGAGCTATAAATGGAGCTAGACACTTTGTGAACACTCCTGGTACAGTGGATAGTCCAAAGGATAAGGCAAAGCAATTATAATGCAATCCAGATGCACAAAGCCTTTAGAAATGCCTGAAGTCTGGATGAATAGGGGGTATGATGATAAGCATCTTTTAAGTCTACTATTACCAGGAAACTTGAAAGAGGAAGAAGAGGGAACAGGGTGTGAAGTTACATCATTGTGAATATGAGCACTATCACAAACAGATTTAGGAAAGAAAGATCAGAAATGGTCTCCAAGCATTTTCTTTCTTTGGGACTAAGAGCATCCTTGAACTGGTTCTATCACTCCTTGGGACAGTATTTGATGGAGACCAACTGGAAAGTGAAGAAAAAGTCTCATCTGCAGGGTGAGGAATGAAACCATGGAAAGGAGGAATCCGAACCCCCCCCCCACTGCCATCTGTAAACCTGATGAATGATTTTCAGAACCCATTTGTTTGAAACAATCTTTTGCCAAAGAGAAAAGTGGAGATTCAGACTTTCTGGAAGAGAAGCAGGGCCAGGGTGAGAAGGGGTCACAAGGTCTCTTGAATACTCATTCAGACTTGTTGGAGTGTCCTTGGTTTTGGGAATTTCGAGACTTCTTTTTTGAACCTCCTTGACACTTTTTAAATGTCTGCTTACCTGAATTCTGTTGAGACCGATTATGCTTTTTCTGCTGAAACTGAATGAAGAGAAAGAAAATTCTCTGGAAAATTGGGAAAAGGAGGGTTGAAAAATCTTAGAGATTCCCTGGATCAGCTTGCCACTTTCATCTCACTTTTTGATTATTTCTGCAGCAGAGGGACCAAACACTAAATCTCTATCCAAGGAAGAATTTAAAATCTCATTGTTTACATTATCTGGAAGGTTCTGAGAATGCAGCCAAGAGACCTCTTTAAAACAGTACCAATAGCCATAGTGCTGGGGGAAGTATCAACAGAGTCATCCAACTGTGTTACTAATGGCAGCCACTGCCTCCCTAGGGATGGGCACAGCATTCTTATACCACAGGGAAAACCTTTTCTGTTCCCTCTCTTAGGACTAACAAGAGTGACTCTATCTTGCCCAGTGAGGGGACCCCAACAGCCACAGGGGACGCGGCTAACCCCAGGTTCATAGTGGCTGCAGGTGCTATACCAGAAGGATTCAGAGTAAATCATAAGTAGTGAGGTACAACAAATGGCCACAGCAGACTCACCCACCTGCAGCTGAGACAAATTGCTATCCTGCTGAGCTGGCAAAGGCTGTTTCTTAATTTGTTCTTTTTGTGGCTGGAAGAAGGACCAACAGTGGGACTGACAATCTGCTCCATGGTCAAGCTGAAAATGATTCTTCTATCTTCTTCTATCCTGGGGAAAACAAGCAACAAATGCCAGTAAAACTACTGGTCCACAAAAGTTATTTTTTTGACAGAAGAAACACAGTAAAAAGCACTTTTAAACACTATGGCAGCCCCACAATTGAAAAGAAACACAGTTTCTCCACAAAATATGTTTTATCATTTAGTTAGCACTACTTTTAAACTGACATAAACAATAAATGCTCTGTTAATACATTACATTCTCAAGACAATCTGTTAAAACACAACACTCCTAGCTTTAAAATAACTTTTCTTAAGAGGAAAGTAATAAAACATCAGTAAAAATTAAGAAAATGGAAGTTTTTCCCCCAAAGAGAACTTATTTGCCCAGCAAAGGAAAACACATGCTGAACATTGATCCTTGCAAACCTCAGAGGAACTTACTCTTTGGAGGTAGGAAAACAATGAAGGACTTTATGCCCTGAATTGTATTTTCATCAGCTCAACTTGAGCTGCTTGACAGTTTGAGCATGTGGAAGATGCCCTGAAGCTTTGGAAGCTAGCTGTTAAATCATTGGCAGGATACAACCTGCATAGCTAAGGCTACTGCAGTAGTGATTAATATGAACTTCTCTGATGTTTTCATCATCTGGTTTCAAGATTCAGACCCACTGAAGTTATTTTGTTTTGATCTTGTGTTTTGCTTTATTCACTTTGGGATTTTCCTGTCTTGTTCTACTCGGTTACCAAATCTCGCATCCTGACACTTCTAATACAGAAATGACAAATGCTAATTTTAGACATCTATTCTTTCTATTATGTATATTAAATGTGCACATCTTTGAGTTCTTATCAGAAATACTAAATTGTTATTAAAAAGTGTGCTTCCATTTTTAGAAGATGATTACAAATTAGGAACTGTCATTGAATCCCACACCAACACAAATTTTCACCATGAGAGGCTGACACATACAAACAACTGGTATCAGAGCCATGGACTAAAACTAAATGCCAAGAAATGCATAATAGTATCCTTCAGGAAGTCATCCACCCCTGGTAACTATCATATTGACAACACACATCTTAGTGCTGACCCAGTAATCAGGGACATAGGGACACACATAGACAGTAATCTAGCAATTGACTATCACGTGTTTACAGTAGTGAGGAAATCATTCTATATTGCACAACTTATAAACAAAGGTATAGTATCTAGGTCCAAGGAAGTCATTGTTCCACTGTAGTCCGCATTCATCATCAGACCTATCAGTGAGTACAATGCCTCCTTTGGTAGGTACCTAACCAGGCATATCCAACAACTGGAACGTCCACAGAGGTTCCTCACAAAAAGAATACAGGGTGTAAGTAACAAGTTCTATGCAGACCTCCTCAAGGCCCTATCCTTGTATTATGTCTCCTACAGGCTGTTGAGGAGAAATCTATGCCTGGCATACAGAGCATTGTCAACTCCCTCTCTGATGAACTTCCCGCATATCCCTAAAACAAACAGCACCAGAATTACCCATTCTAAAGACTTAAACCTTGCCTATGATATAAATAGGACCTGCTGGAGAGGTAGATATGTATCCCAGAGACCACCCCATCTCTGGAACAGGCTATCCATCCATGTGCAGCAGAATTCCTTCCTAATCTAATTCAAATGTAACTTGGATAATGAGATGGGGATCTGGAAATTCATTCCTGGTTTGGCACCTGTGTCTCTAATGGACACAGGCAGCCTGTAAATGGTTAATCTCCCAGGTTCCTGCCTGCAAAAGTTTCATCTCTGAAGCCTCTCCTTACACTTTTCAAGGATATCAGAACTTGTCAGAGATTTGGGATGCATGGCTAGGCTTAAAGTGGCCCTTTTGGTCATTAGCCTAGTAAACACCAATGAATCTATGAAATTCTGGAAATTATATCAATGACTGTTAATTGTAATATCCAATCTATAGTGTGATTTAACTGCAATTTCATTAGAGCATTTGTGTATAATGTAAACAATGTTAAAATAGATTCCATATACAAAAAATAAATGATGCACAAAAGTAGTTTTAGAAATCCTACACACAAGGAATAATTAACGATGAATCACTTTTAGGCCAAAAATGCCAAACTTATGAAACCTCATATACTATAAGTCTCAGATGGTCCAGAATTTTGGATTTTACATCATTTTATCAGATAATGTGAGTCAGTGTCCCTGCTCTTTATCTAACTTCACTTATAAGAAAAGCATGATATGCAGGAAGCACTGAGAGATGTTTTGCAGTTAACATGCCAGCCACTCCTTCTGTAGCATACATTGAATAATGCTCTATCTTTATATCAAGTCTTGTGGATCTATGCATATACAAATCTTATCAATTTTAGTGCCAGTAACTGTAATATTTATCAAGTAACATGGATCAGTTTGTTTTGCAGTCACTCCCACACTCTCTGCTCTTTGCACTTCCTTCACAATTTTTTCCCTTAAGAGTGTTTTAAATTCTCCTGGATCATGTCCAGCTGAAATTTAAATAGTTCATCTTCAAATAAAATTTTAGAATTCTACAGTACATCATTGTCTTTTATGCGTATATCATGAATGCTTTTTCAGCATAATAAGTTCCTGGTAAATGAAACTGAAATAAACCAGTATTGAAGGACTCTATTACAATATGAATCTGAAGTTTAGAAATTTTATTCTTGTATTTCCATGTAAGCCATTTCTGACCATGCTGTAATACAAAATAACTTTAATTCATAAGTATCTTACATATGGAAGGCTTTAACTTAGCTTTCAATTTTAGCAATTCAGAAGTTTGAACATACATCAAGTCACTAACTGGTGTATGGAAAAACATTGACTAAACTTTTGTCAGAAGTAATTCTGATGAAAAAACTATCAAGCTACCACACTAAGAAATGCAGCAAAAAATACAAAAATATCATTTTTGCTGAGTGGGGGTACACCTCCCCCATGTTATGGTTGTGCCCCCTACCACCAAACCTCTAAATATATTAACTCCAGAACTGCACAACAGTGGAACTTAGGACATACTTTTTTACCGTCCATCGTTCTGTGAAATCCCTTTTTACAATGAATAGACTGTGGTGAACAGGGGAATCAATTAGATAAATCAACCGATTCTACTCTTTAGAAAAATTCAGTTGCATGTCTCCCTTTATACTTGAAGCACAATATTCTCAGTTGCTGACTCCAAAATTGTCATTGTTCTTTTTGTTCCATCGCATTCTCTGCTAAACATTTTTGAACACCATGCAGTATTTCCACATCTGTTGTGTCAATAAGTTATTTTTACATTCTCTTCTACCAAATAAATGTACTTTTGACAAGAAACCCTTATTCCCTTATTTTACACACTTCTGAAAAATATATGTTGTGTTATACAGCTTATACAACTGACCAATAACTAGCCATTTTCCCGTTTTTATGGTTCAACAGACCTGGTACAATACTTCTCGGCTACATCTTTACCATAGTTTTATATCTTTCTGATTTTATCAGACTTGGGGCCGGATTCACGATGGCTTGCACGGAGTCTAAGAGTAGAGTAAGACTCCATGCAGCCATCATGTCCGACGAGCGATCCAGGAACAGCCTGCGAGGGCATGCAAGAGAGCTCTTAAAACGGCTCTTACACGGACAGGGCCGGGTTATGCAAATTACCTCAACTGCAGGTGAAAGGCATGCAAATGAGGTAGATTTGTGATTCAGGAAACCCAAACCTGTCCGAGTAAGAGCAGTGTTATCTGCAGAAATGTACTCAGTTGACAACCGAGTACCGTTCTGCAAATAGCAAAACGGAGCCATGACAGCTCCAAATAAAAATTGCATCCAGTGCAGGAAGCATGCCAATGGCCAAATATATGGTTAATGACAATGTTTCCCGATGCAATATGAAAAAAAAATTTTTTTTTTCTCCGATTTCCGATGTTTAAGCATAGCGCAACGCAGCGCAAATGGGCTGCGCTCTAAAAACCAGAAAAATAAAAATTAAAACCCACAAATGTGGATTTTATGTAAATTGTTAATTTACAATGCAAGGGAATGGCAGGCTGAAGACAACATGTCCACCGAGTAGAGGTTGCTAAGGGAGGAAGCACAGTCTAAGAGATGTAACCAAGCATTAGTAGGCAATCCTATGCAAAGTAGGGTTAGGATAGTGAATCGCAGGTTTACATAGCAAATGAGCACAGTCAGTGGAGTGTAGGAGTAGGACAAGGGGAGTAACAGAGTAGAAGATAGGTGACATCACGAGTGGGGTATGTATGAAAGAAGGGAAGCTCATTGGAACAGAGTGGCATGTGTCAGCTGTCATTTACACATCATTGAAAGAGGTGTGTCAACAGGTAAGCTAGGTAAAGTCAAGAAATGGAAGGTGTATGCCATGAATAACACCAAAGTTTCTTGCTGAGCGGGTATGCACACGTGTGCGTGCCTGTAAACCCGAGTAAGGCAGTGTGCATGCATGTAAGTGTGAGTGTGCGCGTTTAAGCCGGAGTATGTATAAGGCAGTTTAAAGTGTTGTAAGCGCTTTTGTGCTGGTGTGCGCGCGTTTTAACCCGAATAAGCAAGTTGTAGTACATGTAAGCATGTGTGCATGCGTGTGAGCTGCTGTGAGCATGTTTGCAGTTGTGTGCACGGTGCTGCCCCCCCGAGGAAACTGAAAGGAAATAGGAAGCACAACAAATAGTAGGAAGCTACCAGGGAGTACTAGCAGAGCTAGCAGGTGAAAACAATCAGAATCAGGCAATTACACAGGCAGTGCACTAGCCCAGCCCAGCCTAGCACTTAAAACTCTGCAAACAACAGTCCAGTATGTTTCTCACAACAGACACTGCAGTAAGCTAATAGAAGTGAAAACTGAAAAAGCTTTACTGAGAGAAAGAAATGTTAGGGGCTGCCTTTGCTGTTATAAGGCGACATATGCAACATGCTGAGGGTGGTGACAATGGAAATGCTGCTTGGACAACCCACAATGAGGAGACGGAGAAGAGTGTACAGGCCCAGGATAACCTACCAGGGGCTACACGAGCTGGAGACAGTGGAGCGCTATAGTGTGGACAGAGACCTCCTGCAGCAAATTGTTGAGCTGTGCAGGCCATGCCTCACACACAGAACCAACAGAGGGGTATCCATTCCAGTGGAAACCAAGGTATATGTTGGCCTAAGAATATTAGCAACAGGTACCTTCCAGAGACTAACTGGTAATATGATGGGGATATCACAGGCATCAGCATCCAGGGTACTGCACCAGTTCCTGGATGCCATGTCAGCACATGTCAGTGATCATGTATATTTACTCAATTCCTGTGAGGTATTGGCCAGCAATATGCGTCTCTTCCAGCAAATAGTGGAATACCCTGAAGTAGTGGGTGCAATAGACTGCACGCACATATGCATCTAAGCACCAGCCGGCAAGCAGGGTAGGGTCTACTTCAACCGCAAGGGCTTCCCCTCCATCAACTGCCAGGTCATGTGTGATGCCCAGGGCATAATACTGAATGTGTGTGCAGGCTGCCCTGGAAACTACCATGATTCCCATATCTGGCATCTCACGCAGCTGTACCAGACATTTGCCAATGGGGACATCCCACATGGTCACCTAGTGGGGGATGCTGGCTACGCACTGGAGCCATGGCTGATGACACCCATCAGAAACGCACACACACCTGAACAGGAATGCCATAATGAGGCACATGCACAAACACGTAATGTAATAGAGCATGTGTTTGGGCTGCTCAAGTCACGGCTCCAGTGCCTGGACACATCTGGTGGAGCCTTGCAGTACTCACCAACTACATGTACCCAAATTGTCATGGTATGTGCTATGCTACATAATATGATCCTGCGAAAACAGCTGCAGCAGGACCAGCATGGGCCTGGGCCAAACAACCCCCCACCATTGCCAAGGCCATCACAGGCAGAGCGTGACTCAGAGGAGGAACAACCTGAGCCTGCCCCAGTAGGCAGAAGGAGGCGTGCCCAGTATGCTTTGGCCTTGGCAAAGAGGCAACAGCACATACACTGGCTCAGTAGGAACTCTGGAAATGATACCTCTCTCCGACTCACACATATAGTAAAAGGGATGCTTAAGTTGACACTACCTGCTTTCAAACATGTACAGGGAGTGTAGTATGTGCTTCCGACATAGGCAGCCCTGCAGCACCACCTAAGGCATGATTGCCATGTGTTAAGCAATATAAATCAGTGCTAAACAGCATTTACCACCATGTAGTATATGCAAACAAAATCGCACGCACCAACTAGCACAACTGTGGTCAGTGTTCAGTAATATTGGGCAATGTCCAGCAATGTTGGTGAATATTGAGCAATGTCAGACAAGCCTGGTCTAAGTAGGGCATAGCTGAACAAAAGCTAACATGCTAATATTTGCTTAACGGGCCCTTAAGCAGTCTGGTCTGCTCAGTATGAAAATATAAAGCAGTGATGGGCCTCGAACTCAGGATACTGTGCACTACAGCCAAAGTACTGAACCACTAAACCATGACAGTATGGAAGTGGTCAGCCTGTATGAAGGAATGTTGATAAGTCTATGCAAAGTATTTCTTGGAAACCCTGCAGGCACAGCATAATCCTTGTCGAGTTATGACACAAAGGTGAGTCCTGCAGTGAGAACAGAACCTGACTTCCAACACACACAGTATAAATGTTAATATCATTCATGTTCGCACACATCAACCAATGTAGTGGACCTCAGATAGCAACATACTGAAAGCTCACACTGGGCATGCTCACACACTTGAATAAATGAGACAAATGTCAGGCAACAAAACACGGAATGGCAGAACTGGGCATGCTCACACACTTAGGCCATGTCTGAGTACAGCAGTGGGCCACCCATATCTGGCAGTTGCATGTGTTAACCCAGGAACCTGTCACTATACAGCAATCTCCCCTGTGCACACAGTCATATGACAACAGATACATCTATAATATAGTGGAACCCTGTCATAATCAAATATGTTCTGCAGATACCAAAGTTGTTCATAGAAACTGGTAAAGCAAAGATGATAAAGACCTGCAAACAGCATCAGCAATAAACATTGTGCATCTTGAACATTAGCATAGGTTCAGAGGTCGATACTAGGCTATCTGCCCTAGGGCATGTACAAGCCTAGCCAGAGTGTGTTTGGCATTCGCAACCCTGTCAGATTACTACACTGTGTGTGTGATTAGTAGGTCACACAAGATAGCCCATGTACGTTTAGGCTAGTGTGCCTCTGTCTAGCAGGGACACAGAAGATATCCCAGGGGTAAACACACGATCACCCATACAGTCATCAAGATGTCTCCAGTAGATGGTCAGTGGGTGGCTCCGCCTATGTGAAACTGGGATTACATTCTGGAGTGAGTGGAGCCTCTGGGATAAGAATCTGTCCCACCACAATGTCCTATTAACATCTGTGCTGAGGTATACGTCCCTGGAGTGTGTAGCTCCAAGGGAGTCGGATATCCTGAGGTGGAGCATGTCCAGTAATTCTGGGTTGGGTATATCTGTAAACAACAGGCACACATCATATCCGAGTAGGTGGTAAGCGACTGAGTAGAGTTGGAGTTACTGCATCTGAACTGTGCAGGGCATTTGTGTGAGGCCCTAGATCTGCTTGGTGAGGAACTTCCGTGGCCAGGACAGTTGCTGCAGGTGTCGGGTAAGGTACACCCCAAATGTGGCATTGTAACCAAGCATGGATGTGATGAGTATAGAGGCACAATGACCTCACTCGATCTAGATGTGAAACCATATGGGATAAGGTGGCCCACATAGAAGGTGTGTCCAACTACTTTGGCAACATGAATGTCAAAGGTGACAGTACGAACAAGTCATGTCCCCAAATCCCTAACATCTCCTACCGTATGTAATGGAGTACTACCTATGTGGTAATGTGTGGGCATGTTGTTATTCCCAAAGGGGATGACTATGCAACTAATGGCATTTAGCTGTAGGCCATGGCTCAGGCACCAGTCATCCATCTCTGTGAGACCCTGTTTGAATATGCATGTGGCAGCTGGAGAGTTGATCATGGCACCCAGTTTGCAGTCAAGTGCAAACATGTTCAGCCATATTCCCCCTGTGGTAGCCTGTACGTCAGACAAATATATACTGAACAATAGAGGTCCCAGAACCGAGCTGTGTGGGATGCCATGTGCAACTGGTGTATAGTCAGACATGGCACCTGCAATTCTGACCATGTGGATGCTATCCCTGATCCAGGTATCAATCCATCATGTGAGATATGTGTCCATATCGACGCTGGTGAGCCTATGCATAATGGCCCAGTGGGTTATTGTGTTGAAGGGTTTTGCAGGGTTCAGGTAGGCTGTGTGGACAGCCGTTCCTATGTCGATGGACCTGTTAGCCATTTAAAGAATACAAACAGGTTCAAGAGGCAAGATCTGCCCACAACAATGCTGAAATGTGTAGGACACAGTGTCTGTAGGTTCCCGATGTCTATGTGTATGAGTCCCATAACAATACGCTCCATAGCTTTGCAGAACAGGCTACTTAGGCTTATAGGGCAATATTGTCTGTGGTCCGTTATGGCACCAACAGTGTGGAGCAGGACCACTCTCGCTGTACGCCATTCCTTGGGTACATATCCTGTGGTAACTCCGATATTGAACAGTGATGTAATGTGAGTGTTGCGTCTGTCATGATGCTCACTGGGACACCGTCTGGTCACACTGATACTGTGATGTACGCTTTGGGGAGGGCAGCACTCATCTGTTACTGTGTGATGTCAGGGAGGTTATACACTGTTGAGATGGATAGTTGCTGCTTAGGGGGGATGGGTGGGAGACATCTGCACTGAACCTGTTTGCCAGGATGTTGGCAATGCCAGAGGGTTCAGGGTAGGTTTAGTCAGTATGCAGTAACTCACAGCATATCAGTGAGTGTCCACCCAGGTTCCTGACATAACTGAAGAAGGCCGTGTGATAGTCCTACATGTCTGTTGCAATTGTCTGGTAGAAGTGGCCCTTAGAAAGGTTCATGAGTAATCATAGCTGTCTGCTAGTACAGATCACAGATGCCTTCCCAGTCTGGGATTGTGCTCTATCATGTAGTAGCTTCCTCCTGATGTTGTACAGCTTATTAATGCCTGGGGTCTACCACACAGGTCCCCTGCCATTGGAGTAGTGACTCCTGTTGTTATTTGGGATAGCACAATCCATGCAGTACGCTAGGTGTCCATACAATGTGTATGTAAAGGATGCAGCAGTGTGAGCCATATTTGCCACTGTCTCAGGGTCTCTGAAGGATACCACCTTGCTTTGGTGACATGAGACGTTGGCTCATGAGAAGTTCACCAAGATTACCCAGGATGGGTGTGTGGAGGGTATATGTATGTCCAGTGAGATACGTGTATGTTCTGACCTTACCAATGAGGGGTATATCGCTGGTGTGGAACATAGAGTCCCCATGTTGGTGATGATCAGGTCCAATATGTATTCCCCCTTGTGGCTGTGCTGACTGATTGTGCCATAGCATATGAGTCTACAAATTGTAGCAACTGTTGGGTGAGGGTGTCAGGGCTTGAGTAGTATCCCCAGTCAATATTTTTGTATATGAAGACACACAATATAATGGTGTCTGTGGAGACCTTCATATTCTCCATAGTTCCCACGAAAGCCGAGAGTGGTCCCTGAGTTTGGGAGTGTGTTCTGTAGCAGGCAACAAACTGAAAGGCAGTATTGCACAATGGTAGTTGTATATGTATGGCCTGTGATGCTTTGTGCAGTGCTACTAACCCGGAGGTGTGTGTATCTGTGATGTATATGGATACTCCCCCTAGTTGTGTTGTCTGTTCCAAGTCTTGTTATCAGACAGCATGATATGAAACATAACCTGGTAGTGCTATTGTGCATAAGTGAGCCTGAACCATGTGTCTGTCAGTGCACAGATATCGCTATCCTCCATACTGAGGAGAGTCCTCAGCGGTCGCAATATGAGGTTAACACGACTGTTGTTGAGCAGCATTACCCTTAGTTTCATTTAACCTGTAATGTCTATGGAGGTTTGTTTGTCTTCTGAGCCCTGCTTAAAAAAGGCACTATGGTGGTAGCAAGAACCTTAGCCGGCATTCCAAAGTCCAAGGGTGACAGGTGCAAGCTGTCCATAGTGAAGCTACGTGGCATGTTGAGCATGTCACCATAGGCTGACAGATGCTGTATCCTCTATGAATTAAATAAATTTGTTAGGCAACTGTTAAATGTGATATGTGTGTCCGTATACTGTGACATCATGCTTGGTGGGTGTAAGATGCTAGACAAGGTCAAAGTCATACTGGCCTGGGCTACATGATCAGAGTGTTCCTCCATGTATCATGTCATGTGGTCCAGGGAGTAACGTCTGAGGTTATACACACCAGCATGGACAATGATGGTGCCAGTCCTGTACTTGCTTTGGAGTGACCTGACTGCCTGTGTTATGCGGCATATCCTGGCACCCAACAGACAGCCGAAAGTGACTATTCCCTTGTTAGGGCTGGTGAGTGGTACGTCAGTGTGTCTGACAATAAGTGTCGCCTATTACAAGTGTATTAGGTGTGTTGTTTAGCCCGAAGGGCAGTAACTGTGTGGCACACTGACATTGTGAACTATGTGATATGTGGGTATTGTAGTGGGGTAGCAGGTGTGTGTGTGTGTGTGTCTGCTTTGGAGGTCTCTGCTGCTTAGGTAGAGTACATTTACAGCATCCGAGTATGTCTATGTGTGATAATGTGATTTGAATGCTGTTGCTAGAGGATATGTGTAACTGATATGTGGTGTGTGTGGTTACCTTCACCACCTGATAGACTGTGCCAGTCATGGATCGAGAGAGTTCAGCACCCTGTATGTCTATATAGGTGCATCTCACACATATATCTGAGTTTGTCGGGAGGAGGAGAGGGTTGTCTGTGTACATGAGGCAGATGTGACATTGTGTCAATATCACAATATCCACCAGCTAAACTGAAGAGTACACACAAAACCCTTCCCCTGGACATGCCTGGATGTTATCATGACATACACTGTAGCCTGATCACAAAGGATCAGTAGGGTGTTAAGCATGTAAAAGAGTATAACAGGGATTAGTGCTCATGTTCGTTGGTGTTTTGTAAAGAGTAGCTGAGAAGGAGTCCAGACTGAATCATGACACCTCCTTCAGCTATGTCATAAATAGCAATGTACACCCATATATGTCCTGAGTCAGGGCCAACTGTACCTGAGTGACAATGCCGACATCATGACAGACAGGCCCATATGTACATACCCATCTCCCACTGACAATAGTCCACATCATCATACCAGGAGATATCACATGTAGAATGGATGAGCAGATACCCCCACTGCCAAAAGCATGGCAGCAAGTGGAATACATTGATTCCCAATATGTGTCATGCACAACCTACAGAACAAACAGATCATGCACCTGAACAGTCAGCTGAGCCTCACCCCCTACACAGGATGTGGAACCATTGAATGTGTCACAGCTACATATGGTACTCCCCAAAAGTGTTGGTGCACAACACACCATGGGAAGTCAAGTCCAGTACACCTATGAAGTCTGATCTGCAAGGTCATGGAGTCCATCATGGTTGCAGTCATAAACAGAGCTATTTGAAGCTGACATACACACAACCCTACCAACCATGGTATGTTCATGTGTGGATCATGGTTCCCAAACATGCTAGACTGTTTGCAAGGCAGCTACCCAGGACATACATCAATGAACACATCTACACATGTGTCACATAGACTTTGAATAGCCCTTTATCAACTTCCCAGACACATGTAGTATCCACAAAACCAACAAGCTGTGCATAAATATGTGTTGACATATGACGGAATGTCAATGTGTCCACAGATAGATCACACAAGGTAAGGATTCTGAGGTCTTGTGCAAGCTGTTGACACCTGCTGACCCACATGGACCATTCCTGGAATGGCATAAAACAAAGTGTACACACATCACCATGTCCAGTCTGATGATGTCACCATCCTACAAATACAGCCGGAGAAGTAAAATCAGTCAGTAAAGTAAATAGCGTGCCGTGTTAATGCGTCTCTTTCTAGTATCATAACATAGTTAGGTAGGGGATTGAATTCTGCAAACAGTGAGTGTGTGTGTGTGCAGTTTCCTGTGAGAGATGTCCCCTTTTTGGAGGCTGGGAAAACTCCCTAAAAGAGGTATATTCCTCTTTGGAAAGACTGATGATGTCACCATCCTACAAGAGAAGGGAAACCAGCCAGTAAAGTAAATAGTGCGCCGTGTTAATGCATCTCTCTCTAGTATCATACCATAGCTATGTAGGGGTTTGAAACCTGCAAATGCTGACTGTGTGTGTGTCACTGTTGGTCAATGCGTTGTGAGTTTTGCTTTTACTATGGTATGATATAGTATGATTATAACAGTAAGTGCATTGCACACATCAGGTATCTGTGTGGCAAATATATATGTGTACATGTCCCCTCAATCAGTACATAGGTGTGAAGCCTGCATACTGCATGAATACATTTGTTTCCATTGACAGGTTGTGCCGCTGCTTCTCAGATCGTAGGTCACATATGTATGTATTTGACAAGGCCGTCCACTGTCATGGTCTGTGGCACACACACCCATGACAGTTACTTAAGAGTAGTGTGAGTGAGGGTATATGCCTGGGGTATATGTCAGATATGGTCATACACAACAAAGTCTGCCAAGAATGGACAGTCTTTATAGGTGTACAACTGCCTTGTGGATATGCATTCAGGCCTCTAATGTCTTATGTGATACACCTTGGGACTCCACAATACCTATGGATATGTGAATACCAAGGGACACATGACATAACATGGGTCTGTATGTACACAATGGTACCCAACATACATGATGAGGGCTAATACCTGTGTGGTACTGATGGGATAGTATGTATAGTACATGAGGATGACTATGCCATAGTTGGCTTACTGCTATACAGCATGTATCAGACAACAGGTATCTGTCTGTATGATACCCTTGTGTAGGATATGCGTCCCATCCAGGGAATGCATTGTAGGCCAATCCATGCATTTCCAGATTTGGATGGACACATCCCTAGTGTGTCTGCATGTACCTAAGGGGGCTATATGACAAACAGGTGTGGTCACAGTAATGGGTGGCAGTCATTACCACTGGTTAGTGTTATAGTGTAGCACCAGAAGGATCCAATTGATACTGGGTTCCCTACTACTGTGTGTCATTTGTCAGGACATCATCCAATGATTGCTTATAGTCATGCTGTTGAGGTTGCGTATACTACCAGACCGCAAATCATTGACAGATATTAACGGTATCACCCACAGCACAGTGTCAACCCATGTCATACACACGTCTACCCATGTTAGTACATAACTGTAGTAGAATGCATACTGGCCATTGAAAGATGCTATGAGATGTTAACAATGTGTACGACAGGGTATGCCACACGTCCCATGTGTCCACTATGCACGTACATCCAGACAGTGCGCACCCACAATGTTCACAGATGTACACTTGCTAATCTGTACTGCACACATCACACATGTACTGTCCACTCACTAACACATGCTGGCAACACATTACACTTCAGCCAAGTGGCACATGGGTGGATAATACATACTTAGACCTAACAGTAGTGTAAACAATGCTACATTGACAATCAGAGCTTTGATGCATAATGTCTGCTCAGATATACCTACAAGGATGTAGTTACACTTCCTTGTACACACATGCACACATGAAC
Source organism: Protopterus annectens (assembly GCF_019279795.1). Taxonomy (NCBI): domain Eukaryota; kingdom Metazoa; phylum Chordata; order Ceratodontiformes; family Protopteridae; genus Protopterus; species Protopterus annectens. The sequence continues at coordinate 3,968,981 of NC_056730.1, forward strand.
ACATGAACACATGCACACATGCACACAGGAACACATGCACACTCCTCACTGCAGCAGATACACACACACAACAGCAATCCAAAACATACTCAATAGTGGTTGAAGTTGGGTGACAGTATCACAATGCAAACAGTCACTCCACACGTGTCAGCATGCAGAATATGTGATGAACACAGTCCATGCAGTGTGAGTGTAGACAACCATAGTTAATGACAGTGTACATGGCTGTGGTGCATGTATGTACATGATCAGTGATTGCCTACACCCTGGAACACAATGTGTACAAGGACACATTTCTGTGCAAGTATTATAAGCTCTGCAATGTCCTGTGCACCATCACTCACAGGTATACATACCATGGCTGCATGTGTTATCTGTGTGTCACATGGATTTCCATGTCTGAATGCAGTGTCTGTGTCTGTGTCTGTAGCAGATAATTGTGGACACAGGTGTAGCACATGCATGCTATGCACACACACGGGATGAGTGGTGCATGTATACGTGATGGAATACCAATCCTGGACATGTCCATTGTACAGTGGTTATGGTGAGTGTGGGTCATATTCCAGATATGTCAGTGCCAGCCATGACATTGCATGGTACATGACTGCAACAGTCAACATCACACATACCCAGTGGGTGTCATGTGACCTATACACACAATATCATTCCAGGACAAATATGTGTCACTTTGTACAGAATGCGACTGCTATGCATATTGTGTATAGTTGCATATGTTTGCATACACACAACATGCTATGCATAATGTGTATAGGTGCATATGTGTGCATACACACAACATGGAGGTGCAAAGCAATGACAGCTATGTGTAGTACTGTGGTCACTGTAACTGTATGGGGTGTATTACCATTAGCCATCATCATCATGCATCATGAGGTCACTCAAGGCCACTAAAGTGTGCTAGACCTCCGCCTAGCATGCTTTACCTGAACCGCAGTGCCGTGGCTAAGTTCACAATGACACAGCCACGTTGCACAAGTGTGTTATGTGTTGAAGAGTGTTGCACAGCCCCATGCTAGGTCCCTACCCCTCAGGTATATTATGTGTGGTGTGTGGATGACATGTGGGATACTGAAGTGTGACCTGGCAGTGGGTGCCCGGTTACACTATGTGTAACATGTTGAGGTGTACTGCGTATGACAAACGTGTCATGTTGTGTACATGTGTGTCAACTATGCCGACCCAATGTGCAGTACAATGTTGCCACATTTGTGTCTGGTGCTCTGTGCATTGCATGTGATTGAGGCAGCTACTGACTTCACTGAGATGTTTAGCATCTCACAGCAAACATGCACAGCATGCCTTATGCGTAGGTGTGTTATGTGTACATGGCCTACACCTCACCTATGACATGCACATTTCAACACCAATTTTAAAGTGTTAACACACTCACCAGCATGTATCGTCTGTCCTGCTGTCACACCAGAGGGGCCTGCAAGAATATGACACAGTTTGTCAGTGGTCACAACTGTGGCATTGTTACTGTGAGTGTGCTAAACTACAGTAGAACAACAGGCATAGGTGTATGGGTATTATTCAAAATATCAGTATTGCACACAATAGGCAGCACAACTGCTAAACACAGTACACATCTCACATATGCATAATCTAACAATACAGGTAACAGTAGTCTACAGCTATTGCATGTTACCTGCACGCTCCATGTCATCATGCTGGGTGGCTCCAGCCTCCATGATGACACATGTGTGATGTTGTTGTTGCTGTAGGCCAGGAGCCACCACACTTAGGAGCAGTTCCTCCACTCTGGTGAGGGGGGGATATATGGCCACCCCACCACCTGTGGCAAGCTGTTGCCTATGGATATCAGACGCACGCCGCCGGACATGTCTATTTAAATCACTGCAGTGATGGCGTACCTGCTCATATGTCTGGTTATGCATGCCTATGTCATTTACCCGATGAACAAGTTCTTGCCACAGTGCAGTACGCTCATGCTGGTGCTGGCTGGCACTGGAAAACAGCAGGGTATAGTGCTGAACCAGGCTGTGTTGGATTTCCTGTTCCTCTGTGGCTGTGTAGGAGGGATTCCTTTGATGAGCCATAAGCCTGGAAGACAAGTAAACGATATGTGTGAGTAAGTCATGTGGCACACTTAACATTATACAGTACAGATATCAGTTAACTGCCATATATAGCATCTGTTCATCTGTCAGAGGATACACACATTCAATACCACATAGCAGTGCTCAGCCCACAACTGGCTGACAGTGCCTGCCACACTCCATATAACAAACCAGTATACACCAGTACTCAGCACACTGTTTGGGATCCAATGCACAGCCTCGCCACGGGGGTACATATCAAGCTAATGCATGAAGAAATATGTCATCCATTGCAATGAATGTGAAGTACAGTTACAGTATAACCAGTAACCCACCCTAGTAGTTGATGCCATACCCCTACCTACCATATGTGCACAGTTGTTAATATAGCTGGCATACTGCTGTAACATAATATACATGTTGCTAGGTGCACATGCAAACCCTGCAACACACATGTGATTGCGGACATGGTACAGGCATCATTACACACACATCAGACATGCATACAACACAGAAATGTATGCTGACACAGATGAGCATTTCCTCTGTACCTTACAGTACTGTGTGCCCCTACTTACAGATACCTATACCTGAGGTATGTAATCTGTGCAGACTACAGGAAACACACAAGAAAGTGTTACCAGGGAATGCAAACATACACCATACTGTGCTGTTTAGGCCTACAGCTTCAGGTAGTACAACAGTTCAAATGTCAGCTGGATTCACCAGCAGTACCACTTACTGAGGATACATGCATTGCTTCAGCCTACGATGGGACACCACAGTCGTACACAAGGAACTACGTCACAATATATGCCATCCTACTATGTCTGCATCCCAATAACTGACACATCTTTCCCTGGCCTCACACCTAGGACACAAACGACCATGACAGAAACAACCTCACACTAAGCTATCACACCATTACAGACCTTGCACACATTCACTGTCACACTCATTCCACCTCACATAGCAGGTATTGCACTGAGTACATGTGTGTGTGTATTGTTTAATAGGTAGGTAATACGCTATTGGCCCTAGGGCCTACAGCAGCCTAGCCATATGCTACCCTGGCCTTTGACACTCATGTAATTTGATTTCACTTGCTCCTGTCAACCGGATACACAGAGGTGATTCCCAGGATGTGTTACCTATCCCCCAGACAATCATCAGGGGTATGTATGACATCTGCTACTGAGGAGCCTTGTTTGTTAATGCTGGCTGATTTACTCCAGAGTATGGCATATTTGACAATAGGAGCCTATCCCTCCAGCATGTGCTGTTTAATGAGGTGGCAGAGATTAGGGACCTAGGCCATGTAGCCCGGTGGGATTGTGAGGTGTTGACATGGTGGGTGTCAGACTGCTATGGGTGTGACATACCCTGGGTGGCCGGTATGCAACGCACTGTAGCTGTGGTTATGTGAGTCAGTCTGCATAGGGTATGTGTTTGAGGGCAGTATCACTCTTTGTGAGGTATGTCTGTGGCCTTTCCACTTGCTGTAGTTGTCATGTGAGGTACATACCATATGGGGCATTGTGATGACTACAGGGGAACACTGACCTATATTTCCATACATGACACAACGTTTGTGATGACATGTACCACATAGACAGATTACAAGACTAGTGTGGCACTGTGAATATCAAAGGGGAGGCTACTGTCCACCTGTGTCCCATGTTCCCTTCTGACACCTTCAGTGTTAGGCAGGCAACCACCTATCTGGTAGATAGTGGGTAAAGTGTTTTGGAATGGGGTATGGCACTGCAGTATCAACACTGGTGTTCAGTCCATGCCTTGGTCACCAGGCACCTGTTGCAATACGTCTAATCCCATGTCTCCCTCTCTCACTATATATACATATCTATATATATATAAATATATATATAAATATATATATTTATATATATATATATATATATATATATATATATATATATATATATATATATATATATATATATATATATATATATATATATATATATATATATATCCATATAGGTCCATATATATCTATATATCTATACATATGTATATATATATATATATATATATATATATATATATATATATATATACATATCTATATATCTATATATATCTGTATATATATATATATATATATATATATATATATATATATATATATATATATATATATATATATATATATATATATATATATATATATATATATATATATATATATATATATATATATATATATATATATATATATATATATATATATATATATATATATATATATATATATATATATATATATATATATATACATATACATATATACACATACTTGTAAACATCTATTGCTGTACATATACATGCACATATAGGCACATATACTGCCCACCTTTCATGGTGGGAATATCAATTATGAAACAGTTGTGAGACATACAATTATGTAGTAATATTGAACAGTGTTGTGCAGAATGCATTTCGCTGTCCTCAGGCCGCATAGCTGTAGCAGACCTCACTGGCTGTAACTCAGTCCCATTTAACCACCACATGACATATACGTGCACTGCTTGCTGTTTTCAATGCCACACACTACAACCTACATAGATATGTGCACATAGCAACCTTCAACTACATATATATCCAGCCTTCATTAACAGTTGCAGTATGTCCCTTGCCCTATGCAGATCTGCATATACATACAGATACGGACTGCTACCACATATGGAGGGTTCACAGTATGTAGAGTACCCTTCAGACACATCATCCAGATGCCAGCAAATACATCTCTGTTACATACCTTACCTTTGTATTTCTCACCTCTGTCTGTTGTACCTGTTGATGTGTTTTTTTTTGTTTTGTTTTTTTTTTGTTTGGTGTCTCCAACTGTCTCTGTTTGTTTGTCTGTCTGTCTCTGTCTGTCTGTCTCTCTCTCTTGCTCTCTCTCTCTCTCCAGTTGCTGCAATGATATTACTGCATGTGTGGACAGCAAGTACAGGCTGCTTTTATAGGTATATGCACATGTGCATGTGATGGCCTCTGCACCAATTGGTGCCCACCATTTAGTAATTGCATGCAGCCTGCTGTGTGGTAATTGCAGTTCTCACTGTGATTTCAGGACACTGCTATAAAATGATAGGTTAGGTAGGCATAGGCCTTTCAGTTTTGCAAGGTGGGGACCAAGCTTGTTTGCTGTGGACACTGTTGTGTCAGTCAGAAGGTTGGTATATTTCTCATATCTGAAGCTGGGTTGTAGCCAGTGAAATGCATGTTGTACTGAAACCTGACTATTGCTTCTTCCAGTACACTCTTCTCAGTGTGCAAGTTTACTCATACCTCCTAATGCTAACACTGGATACATGGGAGTATGTACTTTCTTTTGGAATTAGGGAATTAACTGGCATACAACAGTAGTTATTGCAATGTATTCCTATGGCTTTCCTATTTTCCCTTTACATTCACTCCTTGTAATGCATGTTATATTTCTTTATTGCAATGTATTCCTATGGCTTTCCTATTTTCCCTTTACATTCACTCCTTGTAATGCATGTTATATTCCTTTATTGCAATGTATTCCTATGGCTTTCCTATTTTCCCTTTACATTCACTCCTTGTAATGCATGTTATATTTCTTTCAGCACCAAGTTATTGTATATCTACTGTGGCTTAGTGGTACATCATGCAGACTGGTGAGTCCAAGGTGTGGGGTTTGAGACCGACAAGGGTATTTTATTTTACTGCTGAGCAGTACAAGGGCCTTGTCATACAGAGTGACTAAGGCACTTTTAAGCAGTTGTAAGCGGGTTTGCACGGGTTTGCGCGACGCTTAGCGATGCTAAGCTAAGCTTAGCTTAGCTTATTTTATGTTAGCAATACTAAACTAAGCTTGGTGTAGCTTATCATATCTTAGCAATGCTAAGCTAGGTGCACACATGTGCACACTGGTGCAAACACGCTTACTATTGTTTACAAGTGCTCACTCCCACTAACCCCCGCGCTCATTTCTTTGACAGAAAAGTAAATGGGGAGATAGGAACGTGGTGATAAAGGGTGCACAAAGAGGGGAAGACAGTAGGGAAACCAGCTTGGGATGTACACGATGGGTGTGGAGAAGGTCCATAGCTGCCCATTTCTTTACCAGCAACAGCTGTGCATATGCAATACATTAGGTGGGATATTTGAAACCTTCCACACCTGAGAGAGGGGTGAGGACAACTAAGTATGTTGTACTACCAATTATGAATATCAGGCACATGCACTGTTTGTGAACTGCTATACTGTCATTAGTACGTTACTCACTTCTGAACAGTTTGTGGTTTGTTTGTGTTGACATTAGCACAGTCTGCTCAGGACAACTGGACATATTTCTGTACTGTGTATGCCTACCTACACCCTTGGTTGTGCCTGACTACAGGGGTATATAGTACCTTTGGGTAGGGGTGCAGAACTGCAGAGTGCATTATTTATTATCGTGTGATGTTTATCTTACTGAACATGCAGAGTTGCTGTGTACCTGTACGTCTATGAAGGCTTATAGTCTGTCTGAGTAGCTCCCACCTGTGAACATATCCAGATGGCAGACAGAGGTCAGCCTAGTATTCTTTGACTGTGCACCACAGCAGTCTTTTCAGCACCTAAACAATGACATTGTCACAGGTGGTTGCTAGCAGTACATGGCTACATCCTTTGATATTTCTTTATTGTACTTCTACATAAGGGCATGCTTGTGGGATTAATTCTACAGCTATTTGCAGAGTGTGTAACAGCAGACAAGCTGATATGCCTGTGTGTTTCTGACTTTTTCAGGCATCATATACTCTCACGTATATATTTGAACAGCCTCAGGGAAAGGTACATATAACTGGGATACACCTGTGATATAGTTCAGACATTTTGCAGTTCAGACTTTGGGGGATTCGGAGCATATGTATTACTACACCTTTTCTGACGTGCAAGCGGTGTCTACTCTCACTTATTGACATTTGTCATTAAGTGAGATTCAACACCTTTCTGCCTACTGTTAGTACATTTCACAGGGAGTCAGAGGGGCATAGCTAACATTTGTTTACAAATCAGGGTCATCACTGTAGAGCAGTCACTGTTGGGAGGTCTGGCCTGTGACCTATGCAAATATGCCAGTATTTATCCTGCTCTGATATTGTGTGGGGTTTGTAAGCTGCTACTGTAACCTTATTCCCTACTAACATGGCTGATTCTCTTTTCACAGTCATGTCATGTAATTCCACAATACCTGCTGGTTAAGGCCCACAGAACAAGATTTGTGTTATGCCATTCCTATTTTCCCTTTACATTCACTCATGGTAATGCATGATATATTGCTTCCAGCACTAAGTTATTGTATGTCTGCTGTGGTGTAGTGGTACTTCATGCAGACTGGTGAGTTCAAGGTCCCGGCTTCGAGACTGACAAGGGTATTTTATTTTGCTGCTGAGCAGTACAAGGGCCTTGTCATACAGATTGACTAAGGCACTTTTAAGCAGCTGTAAGCAGGTTTGCATGGGTTTGCGTGACGCTTAGCAATGCTTAGCTGAGCGCACACAAGCTCACACTCGCGCACCCCCGCTAACTACTGCTTAAAAGTGCTTACTCCCGCTAACCCCCGCGCTAATTTCTTTTAAAGAAAAGAAAATGGGAAGATAGGAAATTGATGAAAAAGGGGGCACAAAGAGGGAAAGACACTAGGGAAACCAGCTCATGATGTGCAGGATGGGTGTAGGGAAGGTCCATAGCTGCTCATTTCTTTACCAGCAACAGCTGTGCATATGTATGAAATTTGGTGTGAAATTTGAAACCTTCCACCCCTGAGAGAGGGGTGAGGACAACAAAATATGTTGTACTGCCAATTAGAATTATCAGTTTACATTTCCAGCGGACATGTGTGCAAATTGGGTAGCTATGTATGGGGTGTAATTTTTTTGTGGGAACAGATTTCCCTTTTTTTTTATTTTTTTTTCAGGTGAGAGTGGAATGTGAGGTAGAAGATGTAGGTATATTTGGGGAGGTACGTTGGGGAGGTAAACAGACAAGACAAACAAGACGCATACAGGGGCGGAGTTTGACACATGGGGAGGGTGAACACAATTGACGGCGAAGGTTGTTTGGAAATCGCAAGCCCATGAGCCCACAGATGGTAACAGTGGAACTGAGATCCCCACCCATGGGCAGTCACCACTGCACCTTCACAGTCCCGAGGGTGGCTGTGCTGGGGGCTGAGTAGGATGGGCAGGCTCACCCGAGAGACACGCCACTCTCGCCTCAAGCTGGCGTAGGGTATCAGCGACTGAACACTGGATCTCCCTATGCACCACAGCCCGGACCCTTCGAAGGGTGACAGGTGGCCTTTCTCCATGCACGCTTGCACGGGGGGGGTGAGCCACACCCCCTGCAGTGCTTCCACCCGAAGGTGGCACAGGACCAACGGAGGAGGGGAGCCCGGGCTGGGCACCGGAGCTGCTGATGCCAGGTGCACTCGCCAACTGAGGAGGGAAAGGTGGGTCCGCTGGGACCGGCCTTCCCATACGTTCTGTGATTAGGTGTGTTTAATTACAACATAGACAACAGCATTCCAGATTAGTTGTAACAGCATGCAGTAATATTCCCATTAACCAACACACCAAGGTTCCAACAGTTGAACAGCAAGCATAACACATGCATATATTGAACGACAGTGGATATTCCAACAGTATGCAGGGATGTTTGGTAGCAACAGGCCACCATGAACGTGGTGTTTGAACAGGGCACATGCATCAACATCAATGCAAATATTTATAGAACAATAGGACATATGTCCCAACAAATATTTAAGGTTACCCATACCCACTGAGGTGTGGAATTGCATGGTTTATGCACATACGGTAGGGTGTAGAAAAAACCTCAGTTAACATCTTATAATGACCTTTTAGTCTACACTACATTCCCAGTGACTGCAGTTGTATATCCCCTACCTGTATTATTACACTTGCCACCATACATTAGGTTGTGTCATGAGTTTGGCTAGTTCAATATATGCCTGACCTATATCTGACATACTAACTGTCCAGGATGCAGGTGTTACTGCTACATATTTCTTGTTTGCATTTTTTATTTCTTTATCTACATATCTGGGATGTTTTCACATGACATTTTCACTTCAATTTGTACAGAACCCTGCATTTCTTAACACACACTCACATTTCTGGTGAATAATTACATGCTACATGTGTGCCAGGTTTACTTATTCATGCCAGCCAGTAACTGACTATTCTGGACTGTATATATGTTTCACAGCTACTAGCACTTCCATCACCCACTTTATATGGGGCTGCATAACTCTGGGTTGCCAGCACATTTTCAAACAGTACTGTTTGTATAATGCAAGGGTACAACAACATTTCAGACTGTGACACAGACACAGTCTGGGTTTTAGACCTTTATTAATGACATTGCACACTTTTCCACAGGCTCACTCTTTTATTTGTTTTAACGGTGTTTATGGCAGACATGTTCAAGACATAGTATACCTTTATTAATAGGTTAGAACAATCTTTTTTCAGGCTCACTCACTTATGTTATATCACAGTGCCTGCAGAGATATTATTCCAGACATATGTTAACTTTCTTAATGGGTTACTGCACTCTTTATCTGCCTCTCTGACGTTTTTATCTGGCAGTACATGCAGAGGTCTTATTCAGGCAATTATATGGCTGTTTTATTGGACTACAACACTTTCTTTCATGCTTTCTCCCATATTTTATATAACAATACATGCAGAATAATCACTAACCTGCCTGGTGGCACAGCCTTAGCAGCCTATCAGCATAGGCTTGCTGATTCATAGCACGGTCACCTGCAGCTGTAAAGTAAATGAAGAGATATTGAGACATACCTATCTGTTATGCATACTCCATTATCAATTCTTACATACTGCATTCCATGGCTACATACTCAGTTGTGTGGCATTCTGCATCCCACAGGCCTCCTGTATCCACTGGTTCAGGCGGTCCTGCTTTTGTCTCTTCAGGTCTGCATGGTGGTGACAGACCTGCTCACCAGTCCAGGGAAAACCTGTGGCACTGGTGAGGTCACAAGCTAACTGGTTCCAAGCCTCTGCCTTGTACTCCGTCCCTTGGAACTGGCCCTGCAGGAGTCTTGACTCGTGATGGTGTACAAGGAGCCAAACCATGTATTTGGACTCCTCGATGCCCCAACATTGCGCTCGGAAGCGTGACCCTCTCCTGCACCTGCCATTCTGACTGCAAATATGAGCTACAATCAGTTATGGTGAGTATTCCTGCCTATGGGTCTTAAATATGCTGCATTTCCCACACTTTTTTGTGATTGGCCATTTTGTAAAATTCTCGGCTGACTGCAGACCTGCTTAGTAATGGTTAAACTACCATTCGTAAATTTTGCTGCTGTAAGCAATCTCCTATTCAGCTGTATAGATAACATAAAAGAATGGTTATTTACCTGTCTCAGATTTTTTTCCTTAGTAATTCCGACATGACCATTAGTCCTGCTCTGCAAGGCATTGCAGTTACTGTTGCACTTAGTATATGTAGTTATTTCGCTAAACATTTATTCATATCTTAAATATAAAGCATAGATTGCCATACTATTATATTTCCTTTAATGCAAGTTGAGACCGTAGGAGTGCATTTTCCTTCAAATTATTACGCTTTTATATTTGTGTACAGCTTGTCTGTTTGGGGGAGGGATGTTGTCTGATATCTTACCATACACTTTCAGTGTGGGGTTTACTTTGAACTATTATGGTTTGCATAATTAAGTTGCAGCTTTAAGTAATACCTTATGAATTTTCTTTAGGCAAAAACAAAAGTTGCACTCACATAAAAATGTAATAATTGAAAGAATATGAACTTCCTTCCGCATCAACCTTCATTAAACAAATCATGTTTGCTGTTACAGATGGATGCAGTACATATACTTCATGACAATAATGTGCGCTTTAATAAATTTTTGCTTAGTAAGTGTAAGCATATAAGGATTGTGTAGAAATGTAAACAAAAGTAATATAACTGGTCACCTGTCACTAAAGTAAAATACGCACTGCTCGTTCACTTCATACTCCACTTCCTCCTCCAACCTCCACAATAACAAAGAAGTGATGCCTGACTAAATTCAGCCATCTTGTCCGTTTAGTTAATATTGAGGAAGAATCAACTGTCTAAGACAATTTTCTAGCCAACAAACAAAATCCATTCTTTACAAAAAATGTCTCATGTAGTTCATGTAATATCTACTATACATTAAATTATATAGCAATGCATCTTTGTTTTGTGTGTGTGTGTGTGTGTGTGTGTGTGTGTGTGTGTGTGTGTGTGTGTGTGTGTGTGTGTGTGTGTGTCAGTGTATGTTCGTGTGTGTATATATATTATGTACCCGGAATGTAAAGGGTTAAAACACTAATTACATAGTCATGTGATTTTAAAAAAGTGTTAAATGTGTGTTATTGAATCCTAACTTCCAGTCTGAAGAAGTCTTATTACAAATGAAAGTGCTTACTGGAGTTATTTATTATGGATTTGTCTTGGATTTTATTAAAGTAACTTTATTTTTCCTTTGGTTTTGGTTTAGGTTTTGGATTTTAGTCTAAACCAGCTTTTAGCTTACTGTTTTGCAACTACTGTGTGTGTGTGTGTGTGTGTGTGTGTGTGTGTGTGTGTGTGTGTGTGTGTGTGTGTGTGTGTGTGTGTGTGTGTGTATGTGTAACTACATACAGTAATACACATGAAAAAGTAATAGTAAGTGTACTCATGCAGACATAAATCAGTATTTTATATATATATATATATATATATATTTCTTTATTCAAAAATATACATTTGTATTTATACACAAAATTATGCCATCACCATAAACATTCAATATTTGTATACAGAATGCATGTATGTATACAGATAGGTTTATGTTTTCTTAAGCATTACAATTATATATAGATACATTAAAAGCTTTGTATGTTTTGAAAGTGACGATTAAAGTTTTCTGCTTTAAGTTCTAGCTGTGGTTTACATTTCTCCAAGTCCAAAGGTTTCCGTGTTAATAGTTTTTTGCTTTGTAACCTTTTGACAGTTTTATCTTTGATATATAGATACATATTTGCAGATACGCATATTTCTTCTATCAAATACATTCATTTGTTCAACATTTTTATAGTTTATTTTTTAAAACCTATGTTTGATATGATTAAAAATACTTACTATAGAACTCTGACCATCTTGCTGTTCCTTGATCTACCCACTCAGTCAAATGGTCAGGCCTATGCTTCTGTATGTCATGATACCTTTGTCGGCACTGGGGGTCAGAGTGGGTGATTCCTGTCTGGGTTGACAGACAATCCCCCAACTTCTTCCTGGATCTTATCCAGGTATGAATACCGAAAAAGGTGGAGCATAATTTTGATTTCCTTGTCAGACCAACTCAGACCATGACATTGTTGCTTCACAGGTACTGCTATCATTAAAAGTTCCAGTATAAGAATGAAGAAAGTATGAGCAGGACCGTGGTTCACAGGTTTAGAACCACTCCCCCTGATGTATGACATCACCTAACCAAACCCACTTAACAAACAGTGACATTAGGCCATGTACCATTATTACTGGCAAGTTTGGTTTTGCCAAAATGCTGTTTTTTTTTTTTTTTAAGGAACACATTCAAATTTCATTAGTATTGTGAATAACAAACATTAAACAAGTGTTACTGCAGTCTTGTATAACACTCTACCTCTATTTGCAGGTCACAGTTTGTTACCCGGTGAGCTCTAGGCACATATCAGTCAATCAATACACAGCAGTGGGCCAGTACCTCAGTTTGCTAAGCGCTAGGTATGTTGTACATTTTGTCACAGACTGGGGTTCGAATCCAGAAACAAGTACTACTAAATATTTATAGATACAATTATGTATTGTTAACAGATGTTCTCCCACAAGAATTACAGGTAAATAAATGACTATAGTAGCTGTTTGAATGGGTTACTAATTTGTGTGTCTAGATGTACCAGAGTGTAAACAGCATTGTTCAGCAGCAAGGTGATAAGACACACTCAACAAGTACACTACTAATGCAAGTTAATAAAACAAATAAAACTGTTTAATTTTGGTACAGCTGTATGCCTGGTGTGTCTATGCATGTCTGCTGATAGTATAATCCCATACCAGCCAAGGACAGCATGATAAACGTAAACTCTCTGTACTGTGCATGATACATGTCTCTCAAGTATCATGCTGTCATGGACTGTGATCACATTTGCCAAATCCTTTGGACACAGATTTAACATCCGGATAATTTATGTCAATAGCAGAGTCACACTACATCAGTTCACAGTACACCTTGGTAGTCATATATGTTCATAGGTCCATAGGTGTTTACTAGGCTAATGAACACAAAGGCCTTCTTAAGCCTAGCCATGCATCCGAAACCTCTGTTGAGTTCTGATACCCTTGATAAGTGTAAGCATGGGCCTGGGAAATGAACCATTTACAGGTTACCTGTTTGCATCAGAGACATAGGTGCCAAACCAGGGATGAATTTCCAGTTTCCAATCCAATTGTCCAAGTTGCACATGAATTGGATTAGGGGTTGACTCTGCTTCACATGGATGGGGAGCCTGTTCTACAGATGGGGTAGTCTCTAGGATACATACCTACCTCTTCAGCAGGTCCTATTTATATTACAGGCAAGGTTCAAGTCTTTAGAATGGGTAATTCTAGTACTGTTTGTTTTGTGCATATGCAGGCGGTCCATCAGAGTGGCATCTGACAATGCCCTGTATGCCAGACATAGATCTCCCCTCAAAAGCCTGTAGGAGATAGAATACAGGGATAGGGCCTTAAGGCAGTCCACATAGGACATATTACTTATGCCATGTATTCCTTTAGTGATGAATCTCTGTGGACGTTCCAGTTATTGGATATACCTAGTTAGGTACATATCAAAAGAGGCATTGTACTCAATGATAGGTCTGATGAATGCTGAATAATGACTTCCTAGGACTTAGATGCCATGCCTTTGTTTATAAGTTGCGCAGTACAGAATGATTTCCTCACCACTGTAGACATGTGATGATCAAAGGCTAGATTGCTATCTATGTGTGTCCCTAAGTCTCTGACTTCTGGGTCAACACTAAGGGGTGTGTTGTCAATATGATAGTTACCAGGGATGGATGACTTCCCAAAGGATACTATTATGCATTTCTTGGCTTTTAGTTTTAGTCCATGACTCTGACACCAGTTGTTTGTCTGTGTTAGCCCCTCCTGGAGAACATTTGTGTCATTGTGAAATTCAATGCCAGCTCCTAATTTGCAATCATCTGCAAATTTAGTCAGCCAGAGACCACTGACATTGGTCTTGATTTCTGAGAAGTAAATTCCAAAAAGGAGCTGCCCAAGGACTGATCCCTGAGGGACTCCACTTGTGACTGGCCTATTTGTAGAGGTGGACTCACCAATTCTAACTTCCTGGGTCCTGTCTGTGCGCTAGTTGGCTATCCACTAGGTAACATACGGGTTTGTACCTAACCTCCTGAGTTTGTCAACAATGCCCGAGTGGGGTATTGTGTCAAATGCCTTGGCCAGGTTAAGGCAGGCAGTCTGAATGATTTTGCCCTCATCCATTGCTTTGGTGACCTTCTCAAAGAAGTCCACCAGGTTGAGTAGGCATAATCTGCCTTTTTTGAAATCAAACTGGGTTGGGTCCAGTGTCTGGAGGTTTACTATATCTCTATTGATCATCTCCATGATAATTCTTTCCACAGTTTTACATATAAGACTAGTGAGACTTAATGGGTCTGTAGTTTCCAGGGTCTGTAGATAGTCCACCTTTGTGCAGAGAGATGACTGTTGTCTTTCTTCATTCATGAGGTGTAAAGCCTATTTGGAGGCTACAGCTAAATAGTAATTCCAGAGGCCCTGATAGGTCATGTTTCATGCTATTTAGAAGGCATCCTGGGATATCGTCTGGGCCCATTGATGCAGTGTTGTTGGTCTTAGAGCGAGCATTAAAGACCTGTTCCCTAGTGATAGTAAGGGGAGTTATATTTGATGATATTTCCTGAGGGAAGGTTGAGGGGGAGAGAGGAGTAAAGTTGGAGCTGAATTTATCAGCCAGGAGGTTTGCTATATCTTCTGGCTCAGTATAGCTGGCTCCATTTACAATGAGCTCTGCATACAATTGTGTATTGCCTTTGAGGTTGCGGACATAGCTAAAGAATGCTTTGTGGTTGTCCTTGGCCTGGGATGCCAAATTTACCTCACATTTGGCTTTGGTAGACTTTATTTGTCCTCTGAGTTGTTTGTTTAGTTGCATGAGAGTGCTTTTATCCTGCTGGGTGATGCACCTCCTAATTATTGCCATGATTTTCTTCCTCCTGTTATACAGCCATTTGATTTTGTGATTCCACCAGGGTGGATTGTCTTTTGAGTTAGTTCTGTACTTCTTCCTGATTCTTCATGACATTTGTGACATGACTCTGTAGAGTTCTATACTTCTTCCTGACTTCTTCATGATTACTGTTTGCACCACAGGAGTACTGGGATGAATACCTTGCAACAATATTTGTTTACACTAAATCACCATGAATGCTTCACACTAGTATGATTCCCTGTGTAAGAATAGATCATTACTAAATGGTTTATATTAAGAGATACAATGCACATTTGTCATTCTCTGGGAGGTATTATTCTGTGTCATAGATGACAACATTTGCTGTTGGGCTCATAATTTATTTTTGTTTTATGTGGCAGGAAAGAAAGCAGCTCTTTGTGCTGAAGAAATGACATCAGCACTAACTATATAGTCCAGGTTAAGGGCCAAAACTTTAACCCTAATCTCTAAACCTATAATAATCACCTAATTCCCAAACTTAACCCTTCTCCTATGGGAACATGTTACTTGTAATCACATAAGTTCATGTAAAATGCTGGCAGTAATGTTAAGCTTTTGTAAAAGCATATGTAGTATTGTCATGGGCAGGGTCAGAGACCTTGTGACTCACGTTGCAGAATGTGTTCATGCTTTATGTTCTTCTCATTGCAGCACATGCGCCAAAATAAAAAAGAGTCATGTGATAGCCAGTTATAAATCATCACCCTCACTCCATTCGGGCAGTGATCTGCCTTCTCCCATACCAAGCACAATTGCAGTAACATTGCAATCCCTTTAACGGCTCTGCTTCCGTCACATGGAATTCAGCTTAGGAATAGCTACAGGGAATAGTGGATTGCTACAGTAGTAAGGATGTACTGCATCTTTATGCTATGAATATATTCCTTACTGTCCAAAGGAAGTGTTTGCAGAGTTAGTACGAAGCCCTGACATGAGTTCACATCCATCCATTTGATGTCAGATGAACATTAGTGCATGTATATTATCATAGTTTGGTTATTTAAACCTGTCTGTAGCAGTTACATTATAGATAGATAGATAGATAGATAGATAGATAGATAGATAGATAGATAGACAGATAGATATAGATAGGTAGGTGTACAGAATTTAGTCAAACACCTACATATCAAAATTCATGGCACCGAACAGAAACAGTGATTTTGCAAATGCTGACACACTTCTATACACGTGCCAAACAGCAGCCTTAGTACTTTTAAAATTAAACTACAAAAAACATAAAAACATTTTTTTTTTGAAAGGGGGATCCACAACCACTCTTAATTATATATACAAACACTGAGACCACGCAATGTTGGGGAAAGGCCACATTCTCCAACCCAGAGAATTGTGACATCTTGCACACTTGTCAGCATTCTGCTTAGCTGACCAAATTTTGTTGACTAAACAGATGTCAACAAAAGCTAGTGTTGACTAAATTCAGCATTCCCATATGTATCTATCTATCTATCTATCTATCTATCTATCTATCTATCTATCTATCTATCTATCTCTCTCTTTCTCTCTGTCTGTGTGTGTGTGTGTGTGTGTGTGTGTGTGTGTGTGTGTGTGTGTGTGTGTGTGTGTATATATATATATATATATATATATATATATATATATATAGATATATATATATATATATATATATATATATATATATATGTGTGTGTGTATATATCTATGTAGATATATATATATATGTGTGTGTGTGTGTGTGTGTGTGTGTGTGTGTGTGTGTGAGTGTGTGTGTGTGTGTGTGTGTGTGTGTGTGTGTGTGTGTGTGTGTGTGTGTGTGTGTGTGTGTGTGTGTGTGTGTGTGTATATATATATATATATATATATCTATCTATATATATATATATATATATATATATATATATATGTATATATGTGTGTGTGTGTGTGTGTGTGTGTGTATATATATATATATATATATATATATATGTGTGTGTGTGTGTGTGTGTGTGTGTGTGTGTGTGTGTGTGTGTGAGACATCATTTCTTTTCTGTGCCTCCAAATACTTCACCCATTTATTTTACCAGTTATATGATATATAGTCACCATACAATGCTCTCCTTCTGTACAAAATAGAAAGCCTACATAAAGCAATTGTTTTTCAAATAAATATTCAGCTATGATAACCGAGAATGCTCTTCACCACTTCTCTCATAGATAAAGGGAATTTTGACATAATGTCTCTGCTTAACAAACACTCCAGACAGAACATTTCTTTTCAGTAGAGACACACATCAAGAATGAGTTTATCTGAACATATTTTTCATGTCTACCTATTGGCATAATGATTGTGCTGTAAATGAAACAACACATATCTGATATACATAAATGACTGAAAATGTATAAAAACAATATCAGTTGTTTCAAGTTCCCTTGATTTACATATAATAAAGCCATAATTTTAATAAAAGCTGGAAGTATTTTTGAACAGTTTTTATGCATAGCAACCATAATGGTGGTTTATAATGATCATCTCTATAAAAAAAAAAATGCACATCATTCATTGAGCCTTCTTCAGAAAATCACATATTTTTTTTTATTTTAAATCTGACAAGTGAAAAATATGCCCTGGTGTACTGCTACAGTAACACCATAAATGGATTTACAACCAAATTAATAAGGATCACACCTATAGCTTTCTATAGGGTTGACATCTTTTGTATATACAGAAGCCTTTGTATGTGTTTGAGATCTTTTAAATGACCATAAAGCATCATGGAATGCACATGTACCAGGATGCCTTGTCCATGTGCCTTACACGCAAATCTATGAGACACGTTGATATGAAAAGTTGTGAGTTTCACTTTGCTGCTCTTTTGATAGAATATTTCAGTGTGGAACATATATCTACAAGAAAATTAGACTGTGTTTTGTTATGTTGAGTCTTTCGTATTATTCCTGTTAGGGGTCGCCACAGCGGAACTCCGGTCCGCTAATGTTTGGTAGTGGATTTTTACGTGCCGAGTTACCAGCCCTGATGCACAATCTCCAACGAAGGTAAGCCCATTCACGCATGCCTCCACACAGAAGATGCTCTAGCTGAGAATTGAACGGGACAACGTCTTGCTGTGAGGAGACAATGCTACTGCAGCAGACTGTGTTTTGTTATAGTGTCATTAATTCTATTCTTTTTAATTGGTGCATTCCACTGTGTACAGTGTTTGTATGAGCTCCCAGGACACTGTTGTCTGAATTACTTGTCCGTCAATATGCAAGATGCTGAGGGGATCAAACACCCTTTAAAAGGGCATATCTTGTCTGCAGTTAACTAACTTATTTCATTAATCACTATTAATTTATTTTAGCTGTACGTTACCTTTTAATGTAAGCATAAACCAAGTATGAAAATATTGTTTTGCTTTTGTCATCTAGGAAACACAAAAACTAAAATGTACTAAAATAATACAGCAATTTACTGGTGGCTAAAATAAAGAATAAGGTGAATTTTAGCATACTAAAAATCTGAAAATAGTCGGTATAGTAAAAAAAAGATATGAAGATCATGCTTGTCAAATAAAAGGATTTTACCAGGATGAATGAGAATTTAGGTATAGAAAAGTCAAGCGTCTGTCGATGATGAAAGTACAGCAAAGATGGGCAATACATGGCTAAACATCATCTTCGTCTTCATCTTCAACTCCCTTTTCCCCATTTTCTACATGGGGTCTGGGTATTGTGTCAGCTGTCTACACCTCTCTCAGGTCAGTGTCAATCTCCTGCCTTCTTCAACTGTCAGGCTTGATTATCCCATGTCTTCTCTCAAAGCCTATCCATCTCTTTGCTGGATGTCCTTGATTGTTGCTATTTCTCCAAAACCTTCTTCATCAAGTGAGGCTATTTTAGCTTTCCCCAATGTCGTAATTTCTTCATTGGTCCCACACTGTCCATCCTACAACCCATCTCAGTAACATTATATCTATCACGTCTACCTTCCTCAGCTGCTCTACCTTCATTGCACAGTTTTTTGTACCATACTGAAGTACTGGATGAACCATTGCTTTAGACACCTTATTCTTCAGTTTCTTTGGCATTATCCTGCCATACACGATTCCTTACAGTCTGTGCCAGTTGCCTACAGTGCCTCTGAATCAAACTTTGACCTCTTCATTTAGACTTCTCTTCTCCTTGACCATTCCTCCCAGACATTTCCACCTGTTTATCTATTGCACTATTTTTC
The DNA here is from genome assembly GCF_019279795.1 of Protopterus annectens. Taxonomy (NCBI): domain Eukaryota; kingdom Metazoa; phylum Chordata; order Ceratodontiformes; family Protopteridae; genus Protopterus; species Protopterus annectens. Next base: position 3,988,641 of record NC_056730.1, read on the forward strand.
CTTCTATCTAAATTTCATTTTGTTCTGATTTACCCTATTTTCTGCCATGACAACTGTCTTGTCTGTACTCGTTTCATCCCATGTGCCTTCATTTTTGCATTCCATTCCCCTGTCCTTTGCTGAAGTTCTTGTTATATGTCTGATAATGCCACATTGTCTGCATACAGCAGCATTGGTGAGCTGTTCCCTCCCACCTTTTTGGTAATGTAGTCCATCAGGAGTTTGAACACCATGATATGCCACCAGATCTAGACAGTTTACTATTTTTGTCTGGAATTATTTGCGTAAACATTTTTTGTACTCTAGAAAGTTGAAAAAATATATTTTTTTTAAAATACTAATCACTATTGCTGCAGATGTACAGGAGAGAAACTCAGATCATGGGGACATATACTTTGACGATGTAATAGTTTAGATATTTTCAAGGAAGATTCTCATGATTTACCAAAGTGTTAACGTCATTAGAGTGCAATAAGACAAAAAAAGTAGTCAAACAGATAACCTAACCAATAATGATAATCATCAAACATAAGTCTTAGAGACTGGAAATTCACAGTTGTATGAAAACAGGCAAAAATCAGGCTCATGGCAATCCACTGAATGTGGTTTCTTTAACAAGCGATTCCATGAAAACATATTTCTGAAAATCATTTTTAGTAGATTACTTCCACCATGCCTACACACACACACACACACACACACACACACACACACACACACACACACACACACACACACACACACACACACACACACACACACACACACACACACACACACACACACACACACACACACACACACACACACACACACACGCACACGCACACACACACACACACATGCACACACACGCACACGCACATATGTACACACTTACATAAGCACACACTTACATAAATTCCATGGTCATACCACAGTGGAGAAAAGTTGATAATTGCTGAATGTGATTTTTGGTGGGGTTTTTTTCATGGAATTTTCTATCAGCTAAATTACTACTGGTCAAACTCTATTTTCAGTCCTCCTTTTAAGATCATTGAAAAATTGCAAATGCTCAACTAAAATGCTATCTAATCTCAAATAATAATATTATAAGTACATATAATAGCTTGCACCTTGAAAACATCACAGCACATCCTTTGTAAAATGTGTACACTATGTTACAATTCACTGTGAGAATGAATTTAACACAACAGAAGCATTTAATGTTTAAACTATACTAAAGTATCCTTTTGCAGACATTACATTCCATGGGATACAGTTTGCCATAGTAAAGTGTTTAACTGCCTTAAAAACTGAACTCAGGCAGTAGCAAATATGATTATATTTGAACAATTTTTGAAGAACACCAATGAAAAATTAACATCATATGAGAATGGCATTATTAAAAGAAAAAAGAACAAACTAACATGGGACATGAGGGACTATGAGCGCAATAATGCATTTGAGGTCATCAAGCGCTCATGTGCGCAACAACACGTCAGATTCCAAGAAGAACAAGGAACAGTGGAAAAGGGTAATTTTCATCCTAATGGAGAATATGGAACATCATCGACGGAATATGAAAGTGAAGAGGAATATCCTCGGTTACCGAAGTCAGGAAATGGAAGATACACGTATCAACAGTTCCATAATGAATCAAATGTCAAGGTCATACGGAAGAGGTCATGGAATGAGCTAGAGCAACAAAGGGGAAATAGATATGAATATAGGAACAACAAATGAGGAAAATGGAACTGAAAGTGAATGTTTTAGTTGGACTTTAAATTCAAATTATGTCGTAAATCTAGCTAAAGTTACACTATGGGAAACGGATTTAAAAGTATTAAACAAGGGGCTCAAATTTGTTCCAACAGTTTTACCCAGATTATATGAAATGAAAACTGAAATTTTCAAGTTTGTACGTAAGTTATATTTATCAGTTTAAAAATTAATTGAATGAGCATGATTTAAATGTTTCTAGTGTTGATACAGATGATAGTAACAGTAGTTTTTTTTCTTGTGATTGAGATGTTACTACAAATGCATATTGCAAGTTGAACACTGAAATTATAGCACGTAAAAGTAAATATCTACCTCTGTTTAATAATGAAACTTTGCAACAGTATTTAACATTTATAAATTATACCACAGAGAAGGAATATAAAACATTTATAAAAAATAAGGATATTAGATATAATCTTACTAAGGAAGAATGGGAAAGCATGAACAGTTTAAGTAAGAGAAGGGACATAGTAATTAAACCAGCGGACAAGGGGGGCAAGTTGGTGATACAGCATTACACGCAATATTTAAAAATGTGCTATGCAAGGATATTTATAAATTAATTAATCTAGAACAATTTTAACAAGCAATCCAGGAGTATGAGCAATTATTAAGGAAGGGTGTTAGATTATATTACCTTTCTGATGATGACATAAATTGCAAATCCACAAGTAAAGGAAGTCAAATGGCTAAATTTTATTGTGTGACTAAAATTCATAAAGATATGGAAAATCCTCCAGGCAGACCAATAGTGTCTGCCTGTGCATATTTCACACATAACATTTCATGTTTATTACATCAGTGCTTTATGCCAAAAGCCATACCTTTACCTTCACATATTAAAAATGCAGTGGATTTTAAAGAAAAAAATAAAATAAGTTAGTTGGAATAAGGATACATTTTTTTTAGTAATGGATGTAGTTAATTTATATACAAGTATAAAACATCAGTATGAATTGGAAGCAGTACTTCATCTCTTGGGTGACAGCCCAAGAACACAGTATATAATAGAACTAGTACATTTTTGATTAGAGAACAAGATATTTGAATTCAATGGAGAGATATATAGACAATTACAGGGGACAGCGATGGGGGCAGCATTTGCCCCAATGTACGCAAACCTGTTCATGGGATTGTTTGAGAATCTATATATTTATAATAGCACATTTTTAATAGATATGTGGAGAGATATTTTAGATACATTGATGACTTAATATTTGTATGTAAAGGGGGATCAAAATTTGCCCCGGAATTTATAAAGGGCCTTCATAATAATAGATTTGGGATAAAATATGATGGCATACAACTAGGACAGAATGTGAATTTTCTGGATTTAAGCATAGAAGGTAGAAAGGATGGTAGTATAAGAACTAAAATATATAGAAAATTTGAATAAAGAGAGTATTTATTACATGGAGAGAGTTGCCATCCAGGACACATAATGGAGGCAATACCATTTGGAGAAATGTTAAGAATAAATAGAATGTGTAGTGATCTGAAAGATGTGGAAGAAGAAATGCAAAAAACTGCGGAAATGTTTAATAAATAGAAGATATCACGTTGAAACGATACAACAAGCTATAAATAAAGTAAGCTTAAAAAGACATGGGCGAAAAGTAACTTGTAATATAGACAATGATAGAGAAAATCAGAATAATATGAATTTCAAAGAAAATCTATTTTTGTGACAAAATATACCCCTTTCAGTGAGAGGTTTAAGGAAGGAATAAAATATGGATGGGATTTATTAGAAAAAGTTAAGCAGTTAATACATATTTATAATAAGAAAGTGACGTTCTCATACACTAGAGGCAGAAACTTGAAAGATTTTCTAGTACATGGAAAATTTCAACTACTGGAAAATATAAGGGGCAGGATTCACGAAGGCTTGCATGGAGTCTAAGAGTAGTGTAAGACTCCATGCAGCCTTCGTGATCCAGGAACAGCCCTAAATTCCATGTAAGAGACCAGTTAAAACGTCTCTTACACGGAGTGGGTGTGGATATGCTAATCACCTCACTTGCAGCCCAAAGGCATGCAAATGAGGTAGATTAGCGATCCACGAAGCCCAAAGCAGCCTGTGTAAGAGCCGTTTTAGCTGCAGAAATGTACTCAGTTGACAACTGAGTAAGTTTCTGCAAAAACCACAATGGAGCCATGTCAGCTCCAAATAAAGGGTGCATATGTGTCAGGCAGCATGCCAATGGCTAAATATGTGGCCATTGGCAAGGTACCCCGATGCAAATATGAAAAATAAATATTTATTTTTTTTGGCGATCGCCAATGTTTAAATGCAGCGCAGCCCCGCGCAAACGGGCTGCGCTGTATAAAACATAAAAATGAAGGTTATAAACCCACAGATGTGGGTTTTATGCAATACATGGATTTACAATGCAGGGACCATCAGACAAAAAACAACATGGCCACCGTTTAGTGGTTGCTAAAGGGGGAAGCTGAGTCTAAGACATGTAACTAAGCATTAGTAGGCAATCTGATGTAAATGAGTGTTAGGATACTGAATTCCACTGTCCA
>NC_056730.1:4660557-4758057 GCF_019279795.1 Protopterus annectens
TATCATGGTATTATGTGTTTATAATGTGCGAGCACTATAACCTGTTTACTTCATGTAATGTTGGATCGTATAGTACTGTATCCGTACTACGCTTTCTTTGTGTTTGTTAATATTTCATTATGTATTCTATGTCCTATCCACTGTGCTGTGGAGCCGGATAGCTTGCTTAACAGTTGCAGATATGCATATAGTAGTTGTGTTGGATTGCGTGTTACTGATTAAAAGTGTTCTACGCTTTTTCGATATTATGATATGGTGGGTAACCCCATCCTTTCGTTCATATGGGCATCGAGATTGTGTATTTCGGTGTTCTGCTGACTCGATATTGTTGATTTTCGTCTTTATAGCCTCGAGGTACTGCAATTCGAGATTTCAGTACTTCGAGGTTATGAAGTGAATCCATATATATATATATATATATATATATATATATATATATATATGGATCACCTTCAGATGCCCGAAACGCCAAACCGCCGACACACAAATCACCGACACCAAAAGACCGACAACAAAAAATACCGACAACGCAAAACACCGAATACCATTACACCAACACACTACACATAAACAACACAGTACACTACATAACATATCCACTATCCCTAACCCAAACCCTAACCCTAAGGTCCGACACTACCGCACACTTACCCTACCTGCACCCTAACTCACTTACCCACCCCTAACCCCAAGATCCGACACTACTGCACACTCACCCTACCTGCACCCTAACCCTAACTCACTTAACCCACCCCTAAACCCACAGTCCCTCACTATCGCACACACCCTACCTGCACCTAACCCTAACTCACTTAACCCACCCCTAAACCCACAGTCCCTCACTATCGCACACTTACCTGTCAGCTCCCTAACACTAAATCCCTCACTCTATCGCACAATTACCGAGTCCGTCGGGTTCTCACCTCGTCAGTCATCTGCGTTGTCGGTGTTTTCGACCCGTCGGATTCCGTGTCTGTGAAATGCGATTTCGGGCATCTGAAGGTGACCCATATATATATATATATATATATATATATATATATATATATATATATATATATATATGTATATACACACAAACATATATATACACACACACAGACACACACACACTTATATATATATATATATATATATATATATATATATATATATATATATATATATATATACATACACACACACACACACACACACATATTTACACACACACACACACACACACACACACACACACACACACACACATATATGTATGTATATATATATATATATATATATATATATATATATATATATATATATATATATATAGATATATATATATATATATATATAGACGTGCTTAATTGCCTGATCCTTACTTTTCAAACCTCTCCTTTTTTACACTTTATTGAACCTTCAGTTATCAGTTTTTTCACAATGTCATAATAGTTGCACATAATGACTTCACATTCGTGAAACTTCTTATCACCTGCGTGCCTTAAATTTTTAAAAAAATACTTACAATGTTCAGCTTCATGTCATAAAAGGTCAGTGCCTTAACTTAACTATAACTTACACAGCCTGGGCTCATTTAGAACTCCTAGTGCAATGAAAGCCAGCTGGGAGGCAAGCAAAGAATGCAGGCGTTGAGTCCTTGCACTTCTCTCTCTGGGTGGAAGGAGAGGAGGTCATGTCTAGGAATGGATTCTTCTTTTAAGATCCCTGGTGGAGAATGTAGAACCAATGGAGATTTTTGCCTCAAGGGAAGCAGGGACTCTGGAGGCTTCCATCAGCCATGGAAATGAGTAACAATCCCTTGGAATTCTAGTACAAGCCCATCATCAATGAAACAGCTGGGCAAGTGCTGGAAAATAGTTTGGGCCACCATAAAGTGATTTATCCTGGTGCTTACCTTCATTGTTGTTTATTGTTGCAATGTCACCTTCTGTGTTTTATCATAATTACTTAATGATTTACAGTCATTTTTCATTGTATGATGCTCTGCCTACAAATAATTTTCTGTGGAATGCCCTCTGACCTTTGATTTCACATAAGCTGTCAGTTCAATGCATGAAAGCAATTTGAGAACTGGGGAGTTTTCTGTAGTGAAAGCAGTGATGTCCAAGCTATTGGTTTAACTTGTAATGTTATAATTTTAAATAGTCAATGAAAAATTGCTGAACCAACCCAAGGCAGAATAAATGCATCCAAAGAATCAGTCCAAAAGCATTTAAACGTTTATTATGTGAGCGATTTCACAGTTTCTTAAAACTGCTTCATCATAGGTTTATTTGATTATTTATGTGTTAGTGCTGTGTTTTGCAGCACTGTTTGGTGAACCATCTACTGCTCTTGCTGAGTTTGTTTCTTTGAATCATTTATAATTTTAAATCCTTACAAGGATGACCTTTGAATGACCCTTATTTAAGCTCAGCAGGAAGTTCAGATGACAGCAAAGTTGATGTTGGTGAGGCTCCACACCACAGTGGAATTCTGATTTAAAATGGCTACTTGGCCAGTAATCTTTGATCGTATCCTGTACTATTTTATCTTCTTGGCCAAGTACACTGTACCGTTCTCTCCAAATTTTACATTTCATGAAAGTTCACTTTATCGCTGCCCTACTATTATAAAATACTATGGATCTAAACTTTGTTAGTGTAAACACTCATTATAACCAACCCTTTAATGATTTTTCATATCATTGTACTGCCTGTATCATGATCATATAATATGTTTGTACACTGACTGTTTATATGTATTTTGTCAGATCTATGTGTTTTTGCATGGAGGCAAGTGCACCTGCCCCTGCACCCTCTCCATACCCCCTGCTAATTATATATGCCAACTCTGAGATTGCAGTAAAGTGGGGAAAGGGTAAATTCACAGATCCTCATTGTACTGCAATCTCCATACAACTGTTTCGACTTTTTGGAAAATCGATCATATGCTCTTGACCATATGAAGTTCAACTTTCTGAAAAGATGACCTTCCAAATGGGACCCATATCTTGTCAATGTTTTTGCTTTCTCACTACTGCATGCTCAAACAGTCATTGTTTTGTTCTCAGTATTGTATGTTAAAACTATTCATAACACTGTCGATGCATGTATTTTATTTTCTCTATGTACTGTATCTAGTGGAGATTTTCTACCTGGGCTTCACCCTGTCAGACTTTTCTGGTAAACATAAACAATAATTTATTTATTTATTTGGTATATATTTGATGTTTCTTTGCCAGGAAAGTCTGACTGGGATAATTTCCCATTTTCACCGGAGGCCCAGGGAGATCTCCACATTGACATAATATGGTTAAATAAAATTATTACAAAGCCTGTACAGAATAATAACATATTAACGAAATAAAAATTCAGCTTCAACTAATGCAGTGTAAACCTATACATACAGTATTTAGAAGTTGCAGTTCATATGGATGTAGGACTAATTACCGCCGACACATTTCAACAAAACTGAAATGGTCAAGCACACTTCCGCTAAAGTGCTTTTTCACCGAAAAAGCACTTTCACAAACATCTGCAAAAAAAAAAAAAACCCCCAGTAAACACGTTTATGCAGGTGGGCAAGCCCCCCTGCATCCCCCATGTTGGGGGGCTGTACCCCCACTCCCCCATACTTTTATATTCTCACTCCGAGATTGCACTGCAGTGGGGAAAAAGGAATATTCCATTATCCCCACTGTACCGTGATCTCAGCAACAGCCATTCTGTCATTTTTTTTTTGAGATAATTTTAGCGAAATTGCATTTTCAGTGAAAACGCATTTTCTCAAAAGTGTGCTCACCAGTTTTGGTTTTGGTGAAACGAACTTTTGCTCAACAGTCCTAGATCCATTCATACAGATGACATTAAGCACGCTGAGTACACTCTTTGGAACAGAGATGACTAGATAATATAATCCAGGCAAAAATATATTTGATCTTTGTCTAAGAAATAGATTTTACTAATTCTTTCTCTCTGAACATTGTCAAAGAATGCTGGTAGTGGAAAGAGGGAGGGACTAGTTCAACCTGGGTAGTAAATAATGAATCCTCAAAGGAAATTTTGGAAATCATGAAATATATGCGATCTGCTAGGATATAATGAATTTCTTTTGCTAATGAATACTATATGAAATATATATTTTTTCTACACTACATTACTTTCTTTTTGGGGTCACATTCACTTTTATCACTGTTTGTTCGCAGTGGTGCACTGTTGTTTTTGTTAATGTTTTGAGTGTCAGTATGTGTATGGCTAAAGTGTTTTTGTCTGGAATGTATGGCAGGAAGTAAGTGAATGGTATGGATTTGTCTTAAAATTAACTATCAACATGAAATTACAAATAATCGCTATAAATATCCTCAGAGAAGCTGTGTCATTGGTTCATAAGTAAGTACGAGGCAAGCTGTCCTTGTGGGCCATTTTAAGTTTAGCCAGTTTTCCTTTTGCTACTTGAATTAACCTGTGTGAGTTGGTATTAGATTTGCCTCACCCATTTCATAGTCAATAATTGCCCTTAGTGAGAATAAGTGGGAATCGTACCATAGATCAGTGGTTCCCAAACTTTTTTGATTCTCGGCTCCCTTGCTGAATCCAGGTATTCCTAAGGCACCCCCCCCCCCCCCCCGCTGCATGCATAAAGTGCAAATTTAACTTATTTATTTATTTATTTGACATTTGTTTAACGAGGCTGCCTGAGTAGACCTGGGGAGAAAAGCTCAAAAGTACAATAAAAAGACAATTACCAAAAAAAGTGTACATTCTGCTTAACAGCATAACACTGATCTACTATGGTTGAGAGGTAAGCAAACCTAATGGCAACCTTATTAACTTTATGTTTATAAGAGCAATATTTAAAATCTGTCCCTATTATTTGGCTCTGTCCAGCATACCTCTCAACTGTATAGATTTTTGAGAATGTCCAGATTTTTGCCTCATATTTTTGGTCTTTTTCTCATAAAATTGCTGTTTTCTGGCAAATAACCTCCAGAGGAACCAGAACCAGTAGAAATGTTAAAACACAATTTTATTACCAGTTGTTAAGCGCTTTAGTTAAAAACTTCATAAGAATACAAGTTGTTGTTGGACTTGTCATTCTGATGAAGTTTTTAATGAAAGTGTTTAACAACTGTTAATAAAATTGTGTTTTAACATTTCTACAGGTTCTGGTTCCTCCTGAGGTTGATTTTCACTTGTTTTCTTAGTTTGTTATCTCACGTGGAATTGAAGTTTTCTGGCAAATCACTGGCAGATCATTGAGGTTGAAGTCAGAAAATTGAGTTTCATACTCCATACCCTTCATAAAATTCATGCTAATGCAAAACCTGCATTTCTATCAACTTTCTAAGTTTGTGAGAGCAGTAGTGTCCCTATTTTGTGCCTTTGCACCCCGACTATTTTTGGCTTCGTCCAGATTACTTGATCTAAGAGGGTGAGAGGTATGTGTCCAGTGGTATGGTCCAGACTTACACAGACCTCATTGCTGCTGCTGCCAGGGATCGCTCTCACTCTTCACTCACTCCCCCGTGACACACACACACACACACACACACACACACACACACACACACACGCACGCACACACACTCACACACACAGACACACAGACACACAGACACACACACACACACACACACACACACACACACACACACACACACACACACACACACAGTCACTTCCTAATTCATGCCTGCATTTACTCACACATCGCTCTCTCTCTCTCTCTCTCTCTCTCTCTCTCTCCCCGATCAAACACACACACAGTCACTTCCTCATTCATATCTGCATTCACTCACACATCGTTCTCACTCTCTCCAGATCAAACACCCACACAGTCACTTCCTCATTCATACCTGCATTCATTCACACATCGCTCTCACTGTCTGTCACACACACACACACACACACACACACACACACACACACACACACACACATACCCACTTACACATTCATTCATACATCACTCTCACTCTCCCAATCTCACACCCACATGCCACACACCCACTTACGCATTCATTCATACATCCCTCTCACTCTTCCGGTCTCACACATACGCACACACAGTCACTTCCTCATTCATACCTGCATTCATTCACACATTGCTGTCACTCTCCCAATCTTACACATACACACACAGCCACTTCCTCATTCATACCTGCATTCATTCACACACACACACACACACACACACACACACACACACACACACACACACACACACACAGCCACTTCTTCATTCATTCCTGCATTTACTCACACATCGATCTGACTCTCCCGATCTCTCTCACACACACAGACTCTTTTGCTTTCATGCACACATTTACTCACACATGCAGAGAGACACACACACACTCATACAGGCATTCACTTACCTCTCAGCCCGGTTCCAAGTGCTCCACAGCCCAGTACTGGTCCATGGCCTGGTGGTTGGGGACCGCTGCTATACTTGATGCCAGTTCTGCTAACAAGCTACAGTGTAGGTCTAGACTTAGTTTGCCGTGAACTAATTAGCTTAGCTGCAAAATAAACCGCAAACTGTTTGCGCTTTATTTTGCAGCTATGCTTATTAGTTTGCGGCGCCTCTGTGAGGAAGCCGCGGCTCTCCAGGGCACCATGGCGCACACTTTGGGAACCCCTGCCATATATCATTTGATGGGACCCATGCATGGAATAAAGCATTTAGGTACTGCCTCTGCCCATTAGTAGTACGGGGGGCAGTCCTGGGGTACATCTTCTGTTTCCCAGCCATAGATGCAACTTGTACTCGAATATGGACAGGGCTGAACTTTGGTTTGTGTGAATGGGGAGTCTGTTCCATTACAGTGGTATCCTCTGCAAAATATACCTGTCTCTCCAAACCATTCTGTCAATGTTGCAAAAGAGGTTTATATCTCCAGACTGAGTATTTCTGATACAATTTGACTTGCTGATATGCAGTAAATACATCAGTATCGGGTCAAAAGATGCCTTGTATGCCAGACATAGGGCACCCTTTTAGCAATCTGCAGGATACTGAGAATAGTGGCAGGGCTTTGAGTCTGTCCATGTATGGCACATTGTTTAGGCCATATATCCTTTTAGTAAGGTATGTCTGTGGGCATTCCAGTTTTTGCATGTGCCTAGATAGATAAATGCCAAAGGAGGAATTATAGTCAGTTATTGGTCTAATGATAGTTGAGTAAAGGGGAACAATGACATCCTTAGATCTAGATGCAAACCCTTTGTTTATAAATTATGTAATATAGGTCTTATTTATGAAATAGATGCATGTTAGTTTTAAGTTGAGGCACTGTCCACAAAAGCTCTCAAATCTCAAACAATTGTGTCAACTTTTAGGAGATATATCAATGTGTTACACAGTGTTAAACACACACACACCCACCCATGCGCGCACACACACACACACACACACACACACACACACACACACACACACACACACACACACACACACACACACACTTGCTTTTGGGCAAAGGAGTGAAATTTGATGCATTGTTTCAGTACTTTTACATGTAATCCGAAATACTTTTTTCTGAAGAAAATTTAATACAAAACTCTAGGACAAGTATGTAATGCAATTTATGAGGGAAAAAGGGCTTATTCCTGAATCTGTATGGAGGGTAAAAGACAGAGGGTGAAATGGTGATAGTGGTGGGATTAGATCATGAGGATAGAGTGTGATGTCCTCATGGGAGTCATGTATGAAATACGCAGTTGTATTGTGTTAAAGGTGTGTGTGTGTGTGTGTGTGTGTGTGTGTGTGTGTGTGTGTGTGTGTGTGTGTGTGTGTGTGTGTGTGTGTGTGTACCTAGTCAGGGACATTCTACAATATTTTGGACAGTTGAGAGGCATGTGCAACTAACATCTTGGCTTAGATGCCTGAATACAATACACACACATGAGTAACTATTTCCATAGAGACAAAATAAAAAAAGAAATTCATGCCCTCTTTAAAAATGAACTGCAACAACAAACACAAGGCTACCAGCAAAAATAATTTTCAGAATGCCAATGGAATCTCTGTCTTGACAGTTTCAACAAGGAAATAAATAATTCCACCAAAGAAAAAACACATAACAGTTACCACTAAAGTAAATGATATTGCTAGTGCAATGCATGCAACACAACAACAGTAGAGCACTTTAATTGTAACAAATTGTTTAACTCCCCAACCCCACTCTGGGTGACAGACCATTTGAAGCACTTCAGATGAAAGAGTTCACTGTAGGCTTTACGCATAGGAAATCAAGACGACCAACTAGGGTGTATGCTTGTAATGGTATTATTTCCATCTTTATTTATTTCTTTACAGCAGTGTTGTCAGTTGACTTGGCATTCAAGTCATGTCACCTAACACTAGCTTAAACTTTGGAAGGTTATGGGAGTAGAGACCTCTCAGTGTTCAAATATAGGTGCAAACCTGCCTTAAGGAGTTTTACGCCTATCTGAATCTCTAATGCCTGGATTTAGTTAATGATTGTCATGGTAAAAAATAAGGTATGGGACAGAGGTAAAAGTCAGGGTTATTCTGCAAAATTCTGGACAGAAATGAGAGGAACAATGTGGTGAGAGTTAGATAAGTATTACTACTTATATTTAATTAAAAAAAAAGTTGCTTGCAGTAGTCAACCAGATATTTTGTGCAACATTTCTGGCTTTGCGATTGGTGTAGGTTGTTGAGATGAAAAGAATTGTGTTGTGAGATAACTGTTGTTACTGTTTCTATAATAATACCAGCAGTGCCCGACCAGATAATTTGGGCAATATTTCTGGCTTTGTGTTTTATGTGGGCAGCTGGGAAGAGGTGAATGGTGCTCTGAGAAGTGTTCTTACTACTTTTACACTAATGCTGGTAGCAATCTAACAAATATCTGGGCTATTTTCTGGCTTTGTGATTTGTGTAGACAGTTGAGATGAGATGAATGGTGCAATCAGATAAGTGTCATTACTAGTTGTACAATGATGTTGGCAGTGAGCAAATGGATATTTTTGAAACTATTTCTCTGGCTTTGTTATTTGTGTGTAGCAATTTGGATTGGAATACTTTAATGTGTAATAACTTGTTTGTGTTGACTGTGGAAGTGAAATGATATTACATAGCCATCACACATTGGGGATATAACTGCTGGGTGGGGGTTGGGGTTGGTTGGTTGGATGAAAGTAACTGATCTTCTTGTCTTTGGTTAGTTTAAACAGTCACTATTTGGCTTTGAAGGACTAGTGTGCTTTTGTAAGAACTAAGATGGACTACTTAACTAAACAGCTGATATGCACAGACAGAGTAGGTATGATTGCTGTGGCTGTCTTCTGTGGAACAAAATGACTAGCTACTTGCTGCTGTTTGCTAACTATTTTGACTTTGCAGGACTAATGTGATTATGTGAGACAATGTCAAATCCTCTAATGTCTGACAACTGTTTGTTTGCAACAATGGTTATATACATTACACATCCATCTTCTTTTTATCACAATCAGATGTCTGAATTGTACAAAGAAGTTTATAGGTTCACATGTAAGTACTGGGCTAGCTGCCTTTTCAGGCCATTATAAGCCTAGCCAATTTCCCTTTTGGTGCTTGAGCTAAGCAATCCTGTTTTGGTGTAAGGTTGGTCTTACCCTTCCCATGGTCAATAATTATCTATTGCCCCAATGGGAAAACTGGTAATATGCCATAGATAATTTAAAGGGACCCACACATGGGATAAAGTATTTAAGAGTGCCTATGTCCATTAGTAGTACAGAGACAGTCTTGGGGTAAATGTTCTATTACCCATCCATATATCCAAGTTGTGCTTGAATATGGACAGGAATGAGATTTATTTTACATGGATGGGGAGTCTATTCCAGAGTAGTGGTATCCTGTGTGAGATATAACTGTCACTCCAAACTATTCTACGGATGTTATAGAAGAGGTTTAGTTCTTTGAAACAAGTATTTCTGATGTCACTAGGCTTGCTGAGGTACAGTAGGTCCATTGGTATTGGGTAAGAAGATGACTTATATGCCAAATACAGGTCACCTGTTAGCAGTTTGTAGGACACTGAGTATAGTGACAGGGCTTTAAGTCTGTCCATACAGGACATATTGTTAAGGACTGTATCCTTTTAGTAAGGTATCTCTGTGGGCATTCCAGTTGTTACATATGTTTGGACAAGTTTACTTCTAAATTTCAAACTTCCAAAACATCGATTTTCTTATAGTTGAAACCATAAGATCGATGGTTTGAAAGTCCAAAGCATTTAAATGGACATCGTGGTACAGCGTGGAATGGTATATTTAATCTAGTGTGATCTCAGAGTTTGGTATATTTAATTAGCAGGGGGTGTGGGGTTTGCAGTGGGGTAAAGAAAAATTTGTTTTTATTTATTGTTTTATTTAAATTTCAAACTTTCCAAACACTGATTTTATGGTCTCGACTATAATAAAGTTGACATTTTGAAAGTTCGAAATTTAAAAGTAGATCCTTCTAGACAGATATGTGCCAAAGGGAGGCATTATACTCAATGACTGGCCTAATAATGACTGAGTAAAGGAGAACAATGACATATCTAGGTCTAGAAGAAAACATCTTTGCTTATAAGCTGCACAATATACAAGGGTTTTCTTACATTAGTGGATACATGATGGCCAAATGTTAGGTCAGTGTCCACATAAGTAAACAAACCCAAAAAAACTGGGTCAATGCTCAAGGGTATATTGTCAATTTGGAACCTTCCTAGGGTAGATGATTTTCCAAAGGATACTATAATGCATTTTTTGGCATTTAGTTTCAGCCCATCATTTTGGTACCAGTTGTTTATTTGAGACAAACCTTCCTGCAGGATGGCTAAGTCATTTTGAGATTCAATGACTGCTCCTAACTTGCAGTCATCTACAAGCTTAGTGAACCAGAGCCCGGGTCTATATTATATTGTTGAAACAGCATTACAGCGAATGCAGTTTTGATGACACATAAAGAGCGAAGTGCCAAAAACAGCAAAAGCTCAGGTAAGCGATTTTCTTTCCTAGGGAAAAGAATCGCTTGGCCTGAGCCGTGCCATTCCCCTTTACCCCACTGTAGTACAATATCGGAATTGGTATATTTAGTTGGGGGGGGTTGTGTTGTGACCTGGGGTTTCGCTGTTTTAGCATTTGGTTGTTTGTGTCATCGAAACGGCATTCACTGTAATGCCATTTCGATAGTATAATATAGACCCCCAGAACCCTCATGTATTGTTTATTACTTCAGAGAAATAGATGCCAAGCAGTAGAGATCCCAGCACTGAACCCCGTGGAATGCCACTGGTGACTGGCTTCTTTGGGGAAGTAGCTTCTGATATTTTGATCTCCTGCATCATATTTGTGAGAGAGCTGAAAATCCAGTAGCTTACCCCTAGTTTATTTAGCTTTTCTACTATGCCTGAGTTGGGGAACACGTCAAAAGATTTGGCCAAGTCTAGGTATGCAGTGTGTACCATTTTGCCTTCATCCATTGCTTTGATGATCTTTTCAAAAAAGCCCACCAGTATGAGCAAACATGATCTGCTTTGAAGAACCCATTGTGTGATGGGTCCAGTGTTTGGAGGCAGGGCAGGTGTTAGCATTTTAAGGACTCCCAGTAAATGTCAAGTTGTGGGCCCCTGGACACTTCCTTTCTGTGACTACCACCTCTCCTAAGTGAGCTTTTAGTTCATGCTGCAGAGCATTAGGAGCGGTGTGCACAGAATGAACTGCAGCTATAAAGCACTTACAGTCAGACGGGTCTGTGTATTAGCTATGTTGGTCCATCTCACAGAGGGGCTTTGACAGTGACTGGCATTTAGTTGCAGTGATGTACTCTAACAACCTTATGTCAAATGCTGGCCTTAGCTGCAAAGGATGCCCTAGGTAAAGGGTGACATGGTGTTCCCCACTGCCTATTCTTTTACTCCCTGCCCATATCCTACAGTACCTTCCCCAGTTATTAACCCTATCCTGGGCTGTATACATCATGCACATTACATGTTTATTCTTTTTTTTTAAACAAGAAACATTTATTTATTAAATTATAATGTATGACATAGGCAATCTCACATTTATATAAATGAAAATAAACCATACCGGCACAATCTCAGTTGCAAACATTATATATTACAAACCATGCTGACACAGCTGTAGCTGCAAACATTATACATCACTTATAATATGATCAGTCATTGTCAATCAGTCATTACATAGGTCATTCAGTTCCTGCCTTCTTTTAAAACTCGTTCCTCCTCTGCACATTTTAATCCCACGCTTTCCATTGTTTCCTGTGTAATTTACTCCTACCCTTTCCTAAAGGTTACAATTCCAGTTGTTTTACCTCTGTTACTATATTTGCTACTTCTAGTAAAGTTGCTTTATACTTTGATTTCCCTTTTCTAGTAATTGTTTTTTTTAGCAGCCATCATAATTAGACTCAGCAAGGCCCTACTATCCCTAGGCAATTCCGATTATGTATCATAGCTCAAAAAAAGTTATTTTCTTAGTTACACCTATTTGCTCACCTAGCATCTCCAACAGAGCAGTCTGGAGGGAATCTTTAAAGTTTGACAACTCATTACACTCCCAGAAAATATGTTCCCAGTTATCTCATTTTTCCCATCATGCCACCAACATTTGCTGTCTATCTGAGTAAAATTCTTTGGCATCTACTTGGGGTATAAAAATACCTATGTAAACACTTCCAAGCAAAGATTTTAAATCTTATACACTTTCTTGCATATTTGGGATACATACATATATTCCCCCATTGTTTCTTTGTGAATTGCTTTTCTAATCTATCTTCCCAATCCTTCCTAACCTGCTCTGATTGATTCTTACAGTTATCATGCAATATTTTATATGGTCTACTTATTATTCCTTTCTTAATGGCAATTTCTATTCTACTAAAAACTCTTCAGTCCTGGTCTTTCATTTAGGGCCCACATATTTCTTTCTCTTTTCCTATACTCTGATACCAATTCTTGATAGGGAAGGCAATTGCTAACCTGCAATCCAAATAAGTTCTTGGAGTCTTCCCACTTCCCATTCTATTACTTTCCCCTCTCTAGTTATTTGCTCCCAGTACCCTGGTTCTTTTCCCAGTTTTCTCCAATAAATTTCAGCCCCCCTATTGCCTATTCTCTGTATTCCTAATTGCAGTCATCCCTATTGGTCGAATCTCCTTTCTCCATTCCTATGTTGGCTTAGTTCTTAGTATACTTTCTGCTACTTTATGATTATAATATTCTGTATAATTATTGTTATTCTTCTTAAAGGTCTACATTCAAAATGCCGGTCTCTCCTTGTTTCTTGAACCCCCCCCCCCGTCTCATCATCATCTCTTTCCACTTTGAATTATAGTTTTCTGCTTGTGCTATGTATAACAGCCTTAAGTGTGTCGCTCTGAAATACCCCTTCAAATCGGTTAATCCCAATCTGCACTGTTCTATTGGAAGAATAAGCTTATTCCACTTGACTCTTGCCATCTTTCTCAAGAAAAAATCCTTCAGCTTTTCATTAATTGCTATCTGCAGCTTCTCCTCTGGTTGGTAAAAATATGCCTGACCTGTGTATAAGATTAAAGGGACTAACCACATTTTAACTACTTGTATCTTACTATCAGTATCCATATAACAGAGCTTCCATTTTCGCAGTTTTTGTATTATCTTTTGTTTAGTCTCTTCCCACATATCCTTAGCTGCCACACTGGAATCATTTTTAATCCATACTCCTAAATACTTTATTTTATCACATTCTCATAAGTATGGATATTGCTGAACCAATTAGTATCTGGGTACCTTTGTTTTAGCTTCATTAATTTTGTGTCTTGAAAAGATTTGAAACTGTCTCAATATGTTCCACAGCATTACAATGTCCCTTTCTGGTTTTGTCAGGTATAAAATAATGTCATCTGCAAATAGAGCCAGCTTTTCTTGACTACCATATCAATTATATCCTTGAATTTCTGAGCCTATTATTTTCTTTGACACTGGTTCTAAATATAATGCAAATAACAAAGGGGAGAGAGGACACTACTGCCTTGTTCCTCTGCTCAAGCAGAGATTATCAGGGAGGACTCCACCCACATTAATTTTTGCCTCCGATCCCTCATGTATTCTCTAATCAACCGTATGATTTTATCAGGGAATTCAAATGTTTCCATTGCTCTGCCCATAAATACCCAGCTTACTCTGTCAAATGCTTTCTCTGCATCAAGACTCACCAACAATAGTGGTATTTTCTTACTTTCTGCTTCCCTCTGGATCATCAGTGTTCTGTTAATGTTGTCAAACGTTTGCCTGCCCTCTACAAAACCACAATGATCCATATCTAGCTTTACTGGAAACCACATTGATTCATATCTAGCTTTACTTGAAAAGCTCACCCAGACTGCCACAGCATGCTGTGAAGGAAAGGTTAGTTTGCGTTTGATTTCTTGTATTTTGTATTACTTTATTGCTTTTTATATTTTGTATACTGTGATTTGTTTTCTTTACACCATGTTTTACTTGTATTCTACTTTTAATTGCATATTAAAATTTGGAAAGAGACCACAGCTGTGTCTCTTGTGAGTCAGACAGATTTTTTTTCCTACCCTCCCACCCTGTTGCTTTTGTGTTCTTAAATTTCTAGTTCCCTGCTCCTTATGTTAATTTGACCACATATGTTCTTCCCTCTCCCCTTTCACTGGCTGGTGCGAGTAAGCAGAACATTATCATTTTGTGAAATCACTCCCCTTCAAATATTTAAATTTATTGGCTATCCCACTGTATTCCATAGTATCAGAATACAAAAGTGCCTAACCCCTTTCAATCTATCTTGCTCTTTTAAAATTAGTGGCTTTCCACTTAGACAGCTAAAACTTATGTTACCCCCTTTCATATCTAACTGCTTAGTGCATGCTGCAGTGTTTAGGATATTAACCCATTTTTTCATCTTACCGTTAAACTTCTATTGCAAGACCATCAGTTATTGGAGAACCCACATTCTGCCTGTCAGTAGTCATCTTGGGATTAGTGCATCTGTTTTCTCCTGGTGAGAGAAGGAGTACATGGACATTATTTCCTGGAAACTGGTGATCACAAGAAAGCCTAAAAATTGCTTTATAGGTGACAGCTTGGAACCTGTGGTTATATTCTGTTCCAGGTGAGAGAAGGAGCAGTGTGCATTGATTCCTGACTGTTTCTGGTTGGACAGTGAGTATCTGTGCTTAATGTTCCTGATTTGTGTGGTTGGTATTCAAAGCATCTGCCAGGAAAAGGCTACAACAAGCCTACAGACCCTTGCATCATCTGGGACAAGACTGTGGATCACCAAACAGTCTGTGGCCTGCTTCTAATCTTGGGATTGGTGCTAACATTTTGCTTCTGGTGAGAGAAGAAGCAAAGGAGCATTGTATCCCAGCAGAATGAAGCTGTGGTGTGACAAGCATCAGTAGTAGCCAGGCAGTAGCCATTCATGCAACTCCCCTCTTTTCATCATTCTTGACAAGCTAATTATTTGCTTTCAGAAAGTACTGCTTGATTTGTTTCTAACTTCAGAATATCTGCCTAAATATTTCATTATTAAATTTTCAGGGTCTACATATTAGTTTCCCCTCAAGTATTTGGCAATGCTCTAAACAGACTCAGACACCTTGAGTGACATTTTTTCCTGTAAAAGCATGATTGAAATGTCTCCAACATCTAGTTGCACACAGGATGACTAGTTTACAAGCACTGTCATGGTTGCAAACCAGATACACCTTACATTGATTGATATTTTCACTCCAACTGTCTAATCAATAAAAAAGGGTCTGTCGCCATGGATATGAACTTTTCTACTGTCTCTGTTACCAGCTTGGTGGATATGGGCATCCTGAGGCAATGTAGAAATTGCCTAATGTTTATTGACAACCAGTTATTTCACAAACAAACTGATATGATATGTGAGAGATGTATTTACGCAATGTCACTAGAGGCAAAGCTCTCACATAAAAGTACTCCTAATGCCAATAAGGTTGTTAGTAGTACACACACTGCACCCATCACATGCAATTCAAAGCAGACATATCGACCCACATATGTTGAGGCACTTAAATGTAACCTTCCTAAACCAAAAAGACCTCCAAGATGAAGTATACATAACAAATACCCTCAGCAGCCCCAAATCCACTCTTTCAAAACAACAGCCACATCAACACACAGAGCTACATCTCATGGAGCCTCTACCTCTAAGCCCCTAAGGCAAACCACCACACAATCCATCATTCTAGTCATCGGAAACTCTATCGTGAGACACACAGTTGTCCCTCTTAACAGGTCAAGTAAGGAGAAAGTGATGGTCAGTTGCTTATCAGGGGCTAGGATCCACCACATTATGCATGTACTCAGGTCATTGGACCACAAGTACCAATATGACTCAGTCATAGTCCATGTGGGAATAAATGACCTGAGACATACCTCCCTAGACTATATGAAGAGAGACATCATGGAGCTCTCAGAATATGTGTCTCAAGCTGGCATGAGCCTAGCACTGAGCAGCATTTTACCTTCTTCAAGGATGATGCCTCAATATGAAAAAAAGATGATTGACTTTAATAATTGGCTTAATTTCTGGTGCCATTCTAGGGGGGGGGGGTGCAATATTTCTCAGCATGGAAGGAGATAGTCAACAGACCACACTGTTTTGCCAGGGTGATCTGCACCTCTCCTATCTAGGCTTTCAAATATTAGCTAAAACATTGTCTTCCCCCATAATGCCTTTTTTAGGCAAAGCCAAACTGAAAGTACTTCCGACATAGCAAATCAAAACCAAGAAAATCTAAAGGTGTTACTGCTCAATGCTAGGAGTCTATACAAAAAAACTCCACTCCTTAGAAGCTCTCTTTACCCTAGAGAATGCTGACGTCTGTGCGGTCAGTGAGACATGGTTTAAAGCCACGGAGAACACACCAAAAGTGCAAGGTTATAATGCCTTCCACAAATTTAGACCAGCTACTTCACAGGCAGGAACTAAAGATGGAGGTGTCTCTATTTACATCAAAAATAAATATACTTCAAGCTGATCAAACAGGACAATGTACTTGAGCTGCTCCATGTTCAAATCACCATAGGCAAAATCCAATATCACTTCTCTGCAAGTTATAGGTCCCCCTCCATGACCCAGGAAACCCGTACCATGTATTTAAACTTATTAGAAACACTAACCATCCAGCCTAATAACATATTCATGGGTGACGTTAATTACCCTACTACTAACTGGGAATCCTATGACACCAAACATGCATGCATAGATGTTCCTGGGTTTGTAAACACAAACTCCCTGGACCAGATAGTCAATACACCTACCAGGGGTACAACCATACAGGATCTGGTCTTCAATAATATGGGAGATGCTGCACATCCCCTACTGTAATGCCTTCCTTGGTAAGGTCAGACCACAAACTGGTCTCCTTTGAAGTAAAAATAAAACCTGGACCCCCAGCTAAACCTAGAATATTCAGGAACTATTCTAAGGTTAATCTCCTGCTATTAAGTGTGAACCAGGCAAAATTTCAAGCCCCCATAAACACTGTGAACACTTCTGCCTATGCAAAACTGTTCACAGAAACCCTGTATAAGCATGTTAATAGCTGCATAGAGGTAGATGTACCCAACAGGAAGAAGTACAGAACTAACTCATAAAACAAGCCACCCTAGCAGAATCACAAAATAAATAGGCTCTGTGATGCCCTGACACTGGACCAATAATCAAGGAGCCTCCTCACCACTGGCAGCAGTGGGGGACTGGCACTGGAAGGATAGCAAGTGCATACATAGTATTTCCAGATGCAGCTCTCTGCATCAAGTGCAAATTCCCTTAAGAACACACAGAGACCACATTCTGTCCGGGGTTGGTTTCTCCCTCTTTCTCCATATCCCAGTAAAACTCCCCACTGGCACAGCTATAGAGTTGAGATCTCAGCTGAGTGGCCAAGCCAAGACATCCAGCACCCTCTCTGTCCAACCAGTGCTTCATGTCCCTGCCAAAGTAGCTGACACATACAATCTTTGAGGTTTGATTTACATACACACACACACACACACACACACACACACACACACACACACACACACACACACACACCTTTGAAAGGCTGGCACAGGTTTACTAGCTATGTCTCCTTTTGCCCAGGCTATAAGGTAGTTATCACTGCCACCAACCAACTCCTTATCAGCTAATTTAAGACCCTTAGCAAAGGGTTTCCAATCCTACTATGTAATATTACTATTAATACAAATGGTAGTTTGACCAAGAGCAAGACCATTAGGAGTGGCCCACACCAAGTAAATATGTAAGTACTGTCAACACTTGCAGTAACAAAAGTCCAAACTGGGAGTAAACAAACACAGCTCACTTGATATTAAATAAAAGACAAAACTTTTATTCAGGTACAAACTTTTGTTACTGCATTTTGCTTTTTTAGGAGAGGTTCATCCCCAGCTGCTTTTGGATTTGTGTTTTGTACTGTCAACACTTATATATCTCTAGACAGAAGAGCCACAATGAATGGTTTAAATATATTTAATAATAAATAATAAAAAACAAGAAAACAGTATATAGTCACAGTGACATCAGAGTTCAAAATCACAGGAAATATTTAAAACAACATTGCAGGACAATCTCAAATAAATAAAGAAAAATATTTAAACTAAGCTTTGTTAAATTCCTGACTATATCCAAGAGAATTATACTGCTCCCTAGAAACTTACTTCATCAGAGCAAAGCAGATGTTGTGGTGAATGGTTCTTATCAGGTCCAAGACAGAATACAGAATGCCCCATCTCACCAAGAGACTTTTTAAAATTAATATCTCAAATATTACTGCTGGGATAGCTTGCAGAATGATATAATTTCTTGTCATCTGACTCTATCCTAGATGACACCCCCACTGCTGGAATCTGGCAGTATTTAGCATCTGCCTGTGAAAATACATAGACCTCAGATCTTTGTCAGTTGTTGAAAGTCAGAAAACAATTACATTATTCCACTTTTCAAGACTAGTAAATTAGTCCACCCTAGAGACAATACAGAAAGCTCCCTAATACAGACATTATGTCTTTGGCCTAGCCTATAAAGTAATTTAATTTCAGCTATTTTTCTGAAGTTAACCTCCTGTATTCCAGTTTCTGCTGTTAAAATATATACATTTAAACAGTTGCAATAGTGCATGTACATTTCTGTTCTCTTCCAGCAGGGCACACTGTGGTTACATTTTAAGCACGAGCACTTTACAAAATACCTTTTAACACACGTCTGTACAGACCAGTTTGATATACACATGACATATAGTTCTAATGCAGTTGTAACACAAGCACCTTATATAAATCATGTTAATATTCACAAATGACATAATTATTTACAAAATTCTAGATAGCTGTACTGGCAGTATCCCTTTTTGTCACAGGCTGTATAACAGAAGGAAGAAAATCATGACAAAAATTAGGAGGTGCAGCACCCAGCAGGATCAAAGCACTTTTATCAAATTAAACAAACAACTCAAAGGACAAATAAACTCTAACAGAAAAAAAAAAACGCTGTCAGTAGCACTGAAAGAAGTTTAATCCACAGATTCTCCAGATACAGACAAAACGTACGTCAACCACAAGTGAGCGCTTTCATCTCCTGACAACGGAGACTTCTTCAGACTAATGGTTGAACACAAAAACTCCATTTAAATACACATTGAGTTAAAAAATCAATTAAGAACTTCAATTAAGAATAATTAACAATTAATATTTAAAATTTTAAGAACATAGATCAGCATAATGCTAATGTTTGAGTCCCTTTCTTTTTAGATACATAATGAATTCCTCTCTGTTATTGAGACCTGGGGGAAAACATGCGTTTAATCTCACCTGCCAGCAGTATTCAAGCCACCCCAATTCTTCTTCAATATTCATCTTTTTAACATTGGGGTGAATTGAATCTATAACCAGACATTTAAAATTGATCTTACATCTATTTTCTACATAATGTTTGACCATAGCATTCTTAACATCACCTTTACCTATAGCATAGTAATGTTCATAAATTCTCCTATATAATTATCTTCCTGTTCTACCTATATAAAAATAACTACATTCTAAACATACTATTAAATAGACAACATTTCTAGATTTACAAGTAAATCTGCCTGGAACCTGTATCAAAGTTTTACCTAATAAAATTTCATGATTGTCAGTATATAAATATTGACAATATTTACAGTTAAAACACTTAAACATTTCTCTTTTTTCTTCAACAACCCTATTTTTATTTAACTTTTTTTTTTAAAAAATCTTTAACATTTTTTGCTCTTTTTTGCACAAATTTGGGTTCATCTCCTAACTTCTGTAATATGTTACTATTAACTTTAAAAATTCCCCAATTTTTTCTCACTATACTTTTAATCACATTTGAATCAGTGCTATTCTGTACTGCGAATGCTGCAGTGAAATCAGTAGAAGGTCTTCCTTCCAACTGATCAGTCATAACATTATTCCTTTTTATAACTTCATCTTTCATAACCTTTTCTACCATTTTTTGGGGATACCCTCTATTTAACATCCTATCACAGAAGTTTTTAGCTTCAGTATAAAAAAGTTGATCATCACCCGTCAAATTACTGATTCTGTTTATTTGACCTTTGACAATATCCCATTTGTTTTTTTTAGGATGTAGACTTGAGTAGTGTAAATACATATTATTTTGAAATTCTTTCTTGTAAATTTTTGAAACTAATTTTCCATCCTTTTTATAGATCATAAGATCTAAAAAATTAATTTTTTCTATACTAAAATTGTGTGTAAATTTGATATAAGAATACACATTGTTGATATATTTCAAAAATATTTTTAATTCTTCAAGAGTACCATTCCAAATTATCAGAATATCATCAATGAATCTCAGCATTTTAATTATATTTTTGGCAAACCCACTTTTAAAAATGTTTGCTGTCTCCCATCCTTGCATGAATAAATTGGCATAACTAGGGGCTAAAGCAGCACCCATAGCTATGCCATTTACCTGTACCTATTTACAAATAAACTCTATTAAAACCAAATTTGAGATAAGTTTGGCCTCCCAGGCCAAGGACAACCACAAAGCATTCTTTGGCTATGTCTGCAACCTCAAAGGCAATACACAATTGTGTGCAGAGCACATAGGTTCATAGGTGTGTACTAGGCTAATGGCCCTGCAGCCTTTACAAGCCTAGCCCATAGAAGTACCCAGGTATCATGCCACCCGACGTTAGTTCCCAGTGCCTCTATCAAGTAGAGTCACTGGAGTGATCCCTGGGGTGAACTTTCTATTACCCATCCACTCATCAAGATTTCTCTTGAAGAGGGACAGCGAGGTGCTCTGCGTGACATGTATGGGAAGTCTATTCCAGAGCATGGGCAGTCTCTGGGTGAGGAACTTGTCCCTCCAGCATGTTCTGTTGATTGTGGTAATGAGGCTGAGTTCTCTGGAGAGTGTGGTGTGGAAGGATCTGGATTTCTTTAAATGTAGCATTTCTAACAGAGCTGGGTCAGACATGGCTTTGTAAGTCAAGCAAAGATCACCTCTAAGTAGGCGATATGAGACAGAGAATACCTGGAGTCTTTTGAGTCTGTCCATGTAGGACATGTGTTTAATGCCTAGGATCCTCTTCGTGAGGTACTTATATGGCCTCTCCAGTGTTGCAGGTGTCTAGTGAGGTACATGCCAAATGGGGCATTATACTCAATGATTGCTCTAATGAGAGAAGAGTACCCTTGGTAATGAGATGTGCCACATAGGAGGACTTTCTGACCACAGTGGCAATGTGGTGGTTGAAGGAGAGGTTGCTGTCAACCTGCGTCCTCAGATCTCTTATAACACCTTCAGTGCTCAGTGTGCTCCCATCGATGTGATAATTAGTGGGAACTGAGTTTTTACCAAAGGGGATGACACATTTTTTGGCATTAAGCTTAAGGCCATAGTTTCAAAACCAGTCATTGGTCCAGTGAGGCCTTGCTGTAGAATGTCTGCATCACTTGGGGAGTTAATAATGGCTCGCAGCTTGCAGTCATCTGCAAACTTGGTCAGCCAGAGTCCCTTTGTGTTGGCCTGGACTTCTGAGAAGTTGATGCTGAACAGGAGAGGACCCAGGACCAATCACTGTGGGACTCCACTCGTGACTGCTCAGCAGTCTGACTTGCAGTCTACTACTTCACACTGTGTGTTCTATCTGTGAGCCAATTTGCAGCCCACCTAGTGATATAGGGGTTGATGCCTAGTTTGGTGAGTTTATCAATAATTCCCGAGTGAGGAATGGTATCAAAGGGTTGGGAGGGTGGCCTAGTGGGGTTTGGGAGGGTGGCCTAGTGGTTAAGGTGTTTACCTTACAAAGACAAGGTGCAGGGTTTGAGCCTCACAAGGGATAATTGGCTTGGCTTACAATGGCTTGCAAGGGCAGTTAGCCTAGTACTAACCTATGAACCTATATGCACTGCTTACCTTCATCCACAGCCCTGGTGTCTGACTCAAAGAAGTCAACCAGGTTGAGCAGGCATGATCTCCCTTTTACAAAGCCAAATTGCGTGGGGTCTAGAGTTTGGAGATTTCCTATATCTTTGTTAATCAGGTCCATGATGATGCACTCCATAGCTTTACATATCAGACTCATCAGGCTAATAGGGTGAAAATTCCCAGGGTCAGTAGTTGCTCCCCCTTTGTGGAGAGGGATGACTGCAGCAGTGAGCCATTTGGTAGGGGCAGAGCCTGAGGAGAGGCTGTAAATGACCAGGGCACACAGATGTGGTGCCAGTTTGCTTTGTAGTTCAGGTAGAACACAGCCAGGGATATTATTGGGTTCCATGGAAGCTGTATTCTTGGCCTTGGACAATGCAGCTTTAACCTGTGCTGCAGTAATGCTGGGTGCCTGGCATTCTTCCGGTATTGTGATTGGTCCTTTAGGGTGGTAAAGTTGGCACTGAATCTGTTGACCAGTATGCTGGCAATATCTCCTGGCTCAGTATAGGCGGTACCATTGTGCAGTAACTCAGAGCAAATCTGGATTTTGCCATGGAGGTTCTTAATATAACTATAGAAGGCTTTGTGATTGTTTTTAGCATCTGCTGCAATTCTGCCTTCATATCTGGCTTTAGAGGATTTGATGAGGGATCTCAACTTTTTGTTGAGGCTAATAAGGGAGTTTTTCCAGTCTTGGGATTTCACTTTTTTCTGCAACAGTTTCTTCCTTCTGTTGTAGAGTTTATTAATGGCAGGGGATCACCAGATTGGCTTCCTTTTTTTGGGAGGAGAGCGTCTTGTTCTGTTGGGTATGGCTAGTTCCATGCATTTATGTACGTGTTCATACAGTGCACTGGTGTATGATTTGGCAGTCATGCAGGTATTTTTCATTGGCATGGGTCCCGTGAAGTTATCTACCTCTGTTTTTAGGAGCCCAAAGTCAGCTTTGGAGAAGTTTTTCAAGGTGGTTACCTTTGCGGGGGGAGTGGATGAGATGTGGATTTCCATGGTGATTAGTTTATGGTCAGATCTGACTAGGGATGGAATGACTACTGGTGTAGAGCACCGGTCACCCATGTTAGTAATAACCAGGTCAAGGATGTTGCTTTCTTTAGTGGGGGTCAAAATGAGCTGGTCCAGGGCATTGGAACTGATGAATTCCAGGAAGCATTGGGCCCGTGTATTGGTGCTTGAGTAGTTTTCCCAGTTGATGGAGGGGTAGTTGAAGTCTCCTGGTATGAGAGTGTTGAGTTGGACCATGACAGATTCCAGGCTGCTTAGGAACATGGAGTGAGAGTCTAGGGACATGATTGGGGACCTATAGCAGGCTTTGACCTGGATCACCATCTTACCCAATGTTAATTGTACCTGACGCATCTTAGATGTGTTATGCTGGGCTACTAGTCTGGAGGTGTGCATATCCTTTAAGAATATGGAGAAACCACTGCCTTTGGAGCTATGGTCCATGTTTCAGGGCTAAAAGGTGTGGAATGAGTTATAGCCTGGTGTGCAGGGATGCTTTCTGCTGCTTTAAACCAGGTCTCCGTTACAGCACAAATGTCGATGTTCTTCATTTTGAGGAGTGCTTCAAGTGAGTGCATCTTGAGAGTTAGACTTCTAGCGTTGAGCAGCACGACCCTCAGATTGCATTTATTTATAGCTGTTATGGTAGTAATTTGGTCTTTGGAACACCACCTAATAAGGCACTAAAGGGGTGGCAAAAGCCTTAGCCAGTACCCGGACGTCCAGGGGTGACAGATGCAGGCCAACTCTGGCAAAGCATCGAGATCTGTCAATCATGCCATCCCAAGCAGACGGATACTGGATCCCCTTAGAATGACACCAGAAACGTAGCCAATTGTTGAATTCAATCATTTTTTGTTTGTACTGTGGTATCATTCAGGGTGATGGTAGGATACTGCTCAGGGCTAGGGTCATACCTGCCTGAGCCACATAATCAGAGAACACCACCATGTCTCTTTTCATGTAGTCCAGGGAGGTACGTTTCAGGTCATTCACACCCACATAGACAACGACAGAGTCATACTTGTACTTGTTGCTGAATGACCTGTGTGCATGTGTTATGTGTCAATTCTGGCACCTGACAGACAGCTGACTGTTACTTTCTCTTTATTCGACCTAGTGAGTGGGACATCTGTGGGCCTTACTATTGAGTCATCTATGATTAGTGTATTGGGCAAGGTGTTTAGCCTTAGGGGCTTAGGTTGAGGGGCACATTGTGGAGGTGAGGTATGTGTCCTGTGGTTTGTGTTGTGTTGTGGTGGTTGAGTGCATTTCTGTCTTGGAGGTCTCTGCTCTTTGGATAAATTTATATTGAGACCCTCTGCAAAGGTGGGTGTGTGGTTTGTATTTTTATGTGAGAGATGTGATGGTGGGTGTTCTGGAGGGCTATGTGTTCCATGTTGTGTGGTGCAGGTGTTGAACTTCTCCTCTTGACCGGCTAGTCCGGTCATGGCTGGAGAGTGCGTAGCTTCCAATTTGGTGATATAAGTGCATCTCTCACAAGTCTGAGTGTTGGGAGGTAAGAGGAGAGGGTTGTCTGTGTGCATGAGGCAGTTGCTACACTGTCTCAGAATGCCCAGGTGCACCAGTTTAATAGGAGAAATCACAGGGAATTGCTCTTTAATCATGCCAGGAGGGATGGTCATAATTACTAAGTACTAGAGCTACTTCCGTGAAGAACAACTAGTGCTGATGGCACCTAGGTGTGCAACAATAATTGCTACAAAAACCTGTTGAAGTGCAAAGTGATTAAGCTATTTGAAGTGCAAGAGAGAGAGAAAGAACTAGCAAGTTCTAAGGGAAAAAACTGAAGAACAGACTTTCTGGCACCAGTGATAGTTTATCTCAGCTAGGCAGAGCTTAAACAAGAGTAAACCCACGCAAATTTAGGCTTTTGAACCAGAAAGCTGAAAGGGATGGAAAAATTGCCCAAATGGCCAACAAACTACAATTTCACTGTAAATGGAGCCACCTATACTGAGCCAGAAGATAAAGCAAACCTCCTGGCTGATAAATTCATCTCCAGCTTTACCCTCTCTCCCCCTCAACCTTCCCTCAGGAAATACTGCCAAATATAACTCCCCCCTACTATCACTAGGGAACACATCCTTAATGCTCTCTCTAAGACCAAGAACACTGCATCAATGGGCCCAGACAACATCGCAAGTTGCTTTCTAAATAGTAAGAAACATGACCTATCATGGCCTCTGGAATTACTATTTAACTGTAGTCTCCAAACAGGCTTCATGCCACATGAATGGATAACAACAACAGTCATCCCTCTGCACAAAAGTGGGCCATCTGCAGACCCTGGAAACTACAGACCCATAAGTCTTACTAGTCTTATATGTAAAGCCATGGAAAGAATTATCATGGAAATGATCAATAGTAATATAGTAAAACTCCAGACACTGGACCCAATCCAGTTTGGTTTCATCAAGGGCAGATCATGCCTACTCAACCTGGTAGACTTCTTTGAGAAGGTAACCAAAGCAACAGATGAGGGCAAAATGGTTCACACTGCCTACCTTGACCTGACCAAGGCATCTGACACAATACCCCACTCAGGCATTGATGACAAACTCAGGAGGTTGGGTACAAACCCGTATGTTACCCAGTGCATAGCCAACTGGCTCACAGACAGGACCCAGGAAGTTGGAATTGGGGAGACCACCTCTACAAAGAGGCCAGCCATAAGTAGAGTCCCTCAGGGATCAGTCCTTGGACCACTCCTTTTTGCATTTACTTCTCAGAAGTCAAGGCCAATGTCAGTGGTCTCTGGCTGATTAAATGTGCAGATGATTGCAAATTAGGAGTTTTCATTGAATCTCAGTTTGAATCAAATGTTCTCCAGGAGAGGCTGACACAGACAAACACCTGGTGTCAGAGGCATGGATTAAAATTAAATGTCAAGAAATGCATAATAGTATCCTTTGGGAAGATATCCATCGCTGATAACTATCATATTGACAACATACCCTGTCCCTGGAATGTCCCTGTTCCAACCCTGACTAACTACCCAGTTTAATATCCACACATTACTTAGCCTCTACCCCTCTCTCTGGGGGTGAGTGTATAACTCATTTCTTTTATTTATTTAACATTTGTTAACTGGGAAAGTCTGACTTGGAATGAAGCCAATTTTCAGCAGAGGCTCGGGGGAAAAACACACCAGATGCATGTCTTTGTAACATGGGAGGAAACCAGAGCAACCAGAGGAAATCCACACAAATGCAGGGAGGACATGCAGACTCCACACAGAAGGCACTCTAGCCAAGAATCAAACCAGGGAACCTCTTTCTGTGAGGCAACAATGCTACCGCTGCACCACTGAGCCTCATGACTCAATACCCCCTCTATGTTTCACACCCCACCCTACTCTCTTACCCTTACCCCTATTACATCTTCCTACTTTCTGTATGTATATCCTACCATACATTAGATACCATGCCAGGTAGGACTTTGGATTATTCCACTCTGATGACCCCAGACTATATCATCCCTACTTAACTAGGCTCTAGTACATGCTTTGCCTCTTGTATTTTTCCTGCTCCTGAATATTTAATTTTTTCTTCCTCTTTATTATTGCATACAAATAGTACTGTACAAAACACTGACTTTCTTTAATGCCCTTTTAACTATAACAATCTGTAGATCTTCCCTTACTAATCTTTTAATGTGTGTGTTATCTATTATAATTTCTAAGCCAAGCTTTACTTTTATTGTGTATATTATTATCTGTGTAATTGGAGCTTTTCTCCACGGGCCTCTGCTGAAAATGGACATGTATCCAGTTGGAATATCCTGGTCAACAAATGTAAAATAAAATAAAATAAATAAATACCCCTTAGAGCTGACCAAGTAGTCAGGGACTTAGGGACACATATACATAGTAATCTAGCCGTTGACCATCACATGTCTACAGTAGTGAGGATATCATTCTATGTTGTGCAACTTATAAACAAAGGTATGGAATCTATGTCCAAAGAAGTAATTGTTCCTCTATATTCGACATACATCAGACCTATCATTGAGTACAATGCCCCCTTTGGTATGTACCTAACCAAGCAATCAAGGCCCTCTCCCTGTATTCTGTCTCCTACAGTCTTTTGAGGGGAGATCTATGCCTGGCATACAGGGAATTATCAGACCCCACTCTGATGGACCTCCTGCATATCCACAAAACAAACAGCACCAGAATTATCCATTTCAAAGACTTAAATCATGCCTGTGATATAAATAGTACCTGCTGGAGAGACAGGTATGCATCCCACAGACTACTCTGTCTATGGAACAGGCTCCCCATCCATGTGAAGCAGAGCTCCTCCCTAACCCAATTGAATTGCAACTTAGGCAACAGGAAATTCATCCCTGGTTTGGTATCTATGTCTCTAATGGACACAGGCAACCTGCAAATGGTTCATCTCCTAGGCCCATGCTTACACTTATCACGGGTATCAGAACTTGTCAGAGATTTGGATGCATGGCTAGGCTTAAAAAGGCCCTTGTGGTATTAGCCTAGTAAACACCTATGAACCTATGAAACTATAATCTATCAATTTTGGCATCACTTTTGCCATTTATTTAGCCATTATAGACATAAACACTTTATAATCATGGTTTGGAATTGAAATGGGCCTGCATGAAGCTGGATCTGATAAATCTTTACCCTTTTTAAGTATTACAGCTACCATGGCTTTCTTCTAGGATGTTGGTACTTTTCTTCTTCTTAAAATACTGTTAAACAAAACCTTCCAGATCTTTATCAGTTTTTTCCCTCCTAGCTTCCAAACTTCCACAAGAATACCATCTAATCCTGGAGATGTTCCTGTACATTAGTTATACATCACCATTTTATCTCATCTCGTCCTATTCTAAGTGTTAGCAATTGAGCCTTCTCTACCTCTAACCGTAGCATATTTAATTCTTCCATAAACATTTCCATTTGTACCTTTTCTTGATTTCCATATTTCTGTGCTTTATACAGAATTATATATAATTTACAAAATATTTCAAATACTTCTACATGATCCCTTGTTATCTTCCTTGTTATAGGCTCCCTAAGTTTGGTAACAGTCCTTTCTACTTTCTGTTGCCTGAGTGGTTGTGCTACAAGTTTTTGTGCTCTAGAGTTATAATCAAAAACAGTTGCTTAATAGCAATCTTTCTATACTCATGAATATTACTGAGGTAATCCCTTATTTACTGTTTAGCGTTTCTTCTTCTTGTTCTGTGAGATCCCCCTATTTTGCAGTACTTTAACACTTGTCAATCCTTCTAAATAATTATTGTTACTTCCTAACCATATCTATGTTTCTTTTATTTCCACCCTGTTTTAGACTCCACTTTAATTTTATCCCATTCCCTAGCTATGTTTTCCAAAGAAATTTCTATGTTCACTAATAGTTCCCGAATAATTTCCACTACCACTTCCTTAAATTCCTGCCTTTTCAACAGACAGGTGGGAAAGTGCCAGTGTCTCATTTTTATTTCATTACCCTGTGTTTTTATTTTAGTTATTATTAATGTATGATCTAAAATAGTTATCGGGTGTGTAGCAAGACCTTCAATTAAATGCACATGTTCCTATGAAATGCAAATTAGGTTTAGCCTAGCCCAGTTTTTGTATCTTGGGAAATAATATGTAAATTCAGTCCGAACTCCTAGTACTGAATTCACATCTTGCATACCAAATATTTCATAACTGTCTTTAAAAATATACCCTCCTTTGTTATATTTTCCCTTCTGTACCCCCACAGACACATTTTACTATTGCAAATCAAATTCCAGTCCCCAGCTATAAGTTGTAATCCCTGCTGAAAGCTGATTACTTCTCCCAGAATTTCCTTAAGCTTCATTATAACAGTTTTAGGTAGAATGTAAATACAGGCCAGTGCAATCCTCCACCCTTTCCAGTAGCCCCTTAGTACTACAAATTTACCATTACATGTTTATTCCTTTGCTTACATTTTGCCTTAATCTTCAGTTTTTTTTTTTTTCAAGACGTCATGGCTTTCTCTATGGTCTAAACTGTATTATAAAGTTTTTTTTTAAACAACCTTTACATCTATCCCATGATGGCTTCAGCAAATCTTATAATTACAGAAATAAATGTAGTGTTGCTGTTCAACTTTACTTTTCCTTGCATCCTTTCAAGCCACGTTACCAAGACAGCACAGTAAGCGCTGGATAGGAAATTGCTTAATTAAGCTGGTATCTGGGGACTGCCAGACCTTCAGATGCTATAGGGCTATAGATGCTCTGAGGTGTGGTTTAGAGCATTTTCTCAACCATTTGATCCAGTGGTGACCTTACTAAAATCATGAGGAAGAAAAGAATTTCGTTCTTATTTTTTTTTCAGAGAAGATATAAGCTGCGCCCAAGGCTTAATGTTCAAAGTTAGCACAAATAGTACTTCATAATAAGCTAACAAGACGGATATTTGAGAGGATACGCAAATCATATTTGGGAATGCTGCCTGCCTCCCCCACCAAAAAAAAAAAAAAGAAGAAGAAGAAGAAGACAGTCACTATCTGTGTAGTGGAATAATAGTGGTTCAAATGTCTACAGTCATGTATTTCAAGTGACTGTCATGCATATACATAGCAAACTTCCTCAGACCTCACCACTTCCTCCAAAGGCAGCCACCTGTATACTTGCCTTATATGTAATTGTGAGGAAAGTAAAAAAAAAAAATAATTACAGTAACGTATTCCAGCTTTTTGTACATAGACAGTGCACTGCCCCTGCACACACTATAGTAACCTTCTTTGCACATCCCTGAGGACTGTAAGAAAAGTAAAAAAAAATGACTACACTGTTGCCAGCCCCAGCACAAGCTATCACGACTTCATGTGCACACCTCTAAGGTTTAATTGTGAGGAAAAGTAAAACAGATATGACCAATCACCCCATGCCCCTCACACAGCCTACAGCAACCTTCTGTGCACACTTCTGAGCAAGGCAAGTTTAGAATGGGTGTGGTTGATTACAACAGCCACCACTAAGTCAATGTCAGAATCCAATTATATAGTCTGGGGTGTGGGGACAACCAGAGCCCTCAAAACTCTAAAGATCTAAAAGTTCTGAGATTTTTTTTTTGCCTTATTTTAGAAAGATAGCTACTTGCTGACTGCATTTTTACTGTTACCCTCAAGAGTTATGTATGTGCCCAGCATTTTTCTGTGTGTACACAGATAAAAATCAGTGATATTTTTACACACACACACACACACACACACACACACACACACACACACACACACACACACACACACACACACACACACTCTGCAAGTTCACCTTCATGGAAGCTGTAAGAATGCCAATTCATCTACTACATTCCCTTGAAGTGATGGAGGAAACCAGAACACAAGGATGGGCACATCACACAGATAGAGAAGGCATGCAGGCTCCACGTGGAAAAACCCATAGTCAAGATCTCTACCAGAGCAAAATACTATGAAATGACAATGCTACTCACCGTGTCACTGTGGCAATGAGAAGCTGCATTCACACATATCCTAATATATAGTATCGGGTCTTTCTGACTGATGTTTGGACATGATGAAGCTTCAGTGCATCGTGCTACTTTGCCTGAAGACTGAGTCACCTCCTCCTTTTTCTCCTGCTGCATAGTAACTGGTCTAAACACGTGGATGGCATTATAGCTATGTACAGCTATCTCCACTATTTTAAACTATGTCTCAGTCACTTTGCAGATGTCTGCATCCTCTAAGGTGAGGAGTGCTTGTAGGGAGTGAAGGTTCTTATTTAGGCTCCTAGCATTTATCAGTAGCAATGTCATGTTGTCCTATTACAGGATATGTACCCAAGGAGTGGCATACAGCAACAGTGGTCCCTCTCCACAAAGGTGGTGCCTCAACGGATCCTGGAAACTATCGCCCCATAAGCCTGACTAGCTTGGTCTGCAAAGCTATGGAAAGGATCATCATGGACCTCATAAATAAAGATATTGGGGACCTACAGACACTGGATCCTACCCAGTTCAGCTTTGTTAAGGGCAGATCCTGCTTCTTAAACCTGGTTGATTTCTTTGAAACAGTCACCAAGGCCATTGACGAGGGGAAGGTGGTCCACACAGCCTACCTGGACCTTGCAAAAGCCTTCGATACAATACCCCAACTCGGGCATTATAGGTAAGCTCACCAGCTTAAATATAAACCCCTATGT
Organism: Protopterus annectens; assembly: GCF_019279795.1. Taxonomy (NCBI): domain Eukaryota; kingdom Metazoa; phylum Chordata; order Ceratodontiformes; family Protopteridae; genus Protopterus; species Protopterus annectens. Next base: position 4,692,249 of record NC_056730.1, read on the forward strand.
CACTAGATGGGTTGCAAACTGGCTCAAGGACAGAACCCACATGGTTAGAATTGCTGGAGCCATGTCAGACTCCAAACCAGTTACAAGTGGCATCCCACAAGGCTCAGTCCTGGGACCTCTCTTGTTCGGTATATAGTTCTCAGAGGTACAGGCTAACACGGAAGGACTGTGGCTGACCAAGTTCGCAGATGACTGCAAACTGGGTGCCATAATCAACTCTCCAGCTGACACAAGCATCCTACAAAAGGGCCTCATAGAAACAGACAACTGGTGCCAGAGCCATGGCCTCAAGCTAAACGCCAAAAAGTGTATAGTCATCCCCTTTGGCAAAAACAAAGTGCCCACAAATTACCACATAGGTGGTAATCCATTAAGTACGGAAGAAGTAATTAGGGACCTGGGGACCCAAGTTGATAGCAATCTCTCATTTGACAACCACGTGGCCAAAGTGGTTAGAAAAACATTTTATATAGCCCACCTAATCATGAAGGGATTCACATCTAGATCAGGGGAGGTCATCATGCCTCTTTACTCATCCCTCATCAGGCCCATAATTGAGTACAATGCCTCTTTTGGGATGTACCTTACCAGACACCTGCAGCAACTGGAAAGACCCCAAAAGTACCTCACCAAGAGGATCAAAGGGCTCAAACAGATGCCATATGCTGCCCGGTTAAAGAAACTCCAGCTCTACTCAGTGGCATACTGCCTGCTCAGAGGCGATCTGTGCCTGACGTATAAAGCCATGTCCAACCCGGAATTAATGGACATGCTGCACCTCAGAAAATCCAAATCCCATTGAGCTACGCACTCGAGAGACTTGAACCTCAGCACTGAAATAAATAGGACATGCTGTAGGGACACATTCATAACCCAGAGGCTCCCTTCACTCTAGAATAAAATCGCAGTCCAGGTTAGGCAGAGTCTCTCATTGACTCTCTTCAAGAGTAATCTTGATGAGTGGCTGGGAGATAGTAGGTTTACCCCGGGTATCACTTCTGTGTCACTATTAGACAGAGGCACAGCATACTAACCTCAAAAAAGGGCATAGCAAAATTCATTTAAAATGGGTGGCGAAAGCCAAACACACTTTGGCTAGGCTTATAAATGCCCTAGGGCAGATAGCCTAGTATGAACCTATGAACCTATGCTTCCTCCATTATGCTGGCACGTTTATCAGTTTTGCATTACATAAAAAGGCATTATGGGGGGTGGAAAATATCTTTGTCAATAATCAAAAACCTACAGCGGACAGAAGTGACCATCCCTGGTGAAGCAGCATGGTCTGTCAATCATATCCTCCCAGGCTGAAAAATTTGGGGACCACCTTTGAATGACACCAAAACCTAAACTAATTACTGAAGTCAATTCTTTTTTGCTTATATTGCATCATCATCCTTGGAGAAGGTAGAATGCTGCTCAATGCTAGGCTCATACCTGCCTCAGAAACATGGTTAGAGAGCTCCATCTTGTCTGTCTTCATATAGTCCAAGGAGGTACATCTCAAGTCATTGATGGCTACATGTACTATGACAGAGACAAACTGGTACTTGTTGTTCAAGGACCTGAGTGTGTGATACAATGGATCCTGGCACCAGACAAGCAACTAACCATCACTCTTTCCTTGCTCAGCCTGGTAACAGATACACCTGTATGTCTTAAAATGGAGTTAGCTATAACTAGAAAGTTTGGTTGGATAGTTCCCTACCTTATGGGATCAGCATCTGTGACTTTGGGACTCCATGTACTATGTAAGGTGGTAGTCTTAATTTGCTGTGTTTAGGCATGTTAATGTTTAGAACCTCAGCATATAGGTTCATAGTTTCATAGGTGTATACCAGCATTTATCAGTAATTCCTTCATATTTTCCCTTATGAGTGTATTGTGACTGACGGACTTGTATAGGTGTGATTTATGGTGTACTGCTCACAATTTTGGTGTCGGAGTTTACTGTGTGCCAGATTTTAGCCTCCAAAGACATTATATATGTACATCTTTCACACATTTTGTTCTGCAGACAGTGTGAGAGAATTTTTAAAATGTCTCAAGATGCCAGTCTCAAGCAGGCTGGCTACTGAAGTTATGGGGAAGTGCTGGCCCATGGTTTTGACAAGAATGACTCAGTGGTCAGGAGTAATTATAACTCCTAGGAGTTTGATTTGTTTAGGATAATGGTAGGCGTCCACCTCCCCCCACCCCCATGACTAGTTACCTAGTCAAGGATGTACTACAGCTCAAGGTGTATTTATTTGCAGTTGTCATGGGTTAATTGATCATCGGATATGTATTTCTAGGGGTGTATACATTTTGCAGGTCTCTTATAGGGAAAAAAGCTCTTGCCCAGATGACTCACTACAGAGTGAATCCAAAGGCATTTGTGTGATGAGTACAGCTCAGCGCAGCTTTTTCTTCCCTGTTTGAAAAGTTTCTCTCAGTTCAGGACTTTCTGAGCTTCTCTGAATCCTAAATAAAAGAAAGTGGGTGGGTGCAGCACTGTGCAGGTTATAGCAGATGTGCTAGAAAGGGATCAAATCAAATGAAGCCAGTTGTGGAGTTCTGTGATGTCAGAACCTGTAGCAAATCATACTTCTCTTAGTCCTATGACTCTGAGATACAAGTCAATGATCCCAGGTAGATTAGGATTTGAGAAACTTTAGCTTTCACAGTGGTGGCAGGGAAAAACTGTAAGAGTAGTGCTTAATGATTCAGTGGGCTTGGGAGATCTGTAACAAGGTTGCAGGCACAAGAACAAAGGAAAAAATAGCAAATGTAACAACAGTAGCAAATGAACAAAGAGAAAAGAACTGGATTTCAACTTTAAACAGGCAAATGGTAAGTAGACGATAAGACTCTAGCATTGAGGCTGTTATGTAAACAGCTGTAGAGAGCATAGATGTGCAAATCCTGCAGTGAACATTACAATCCTGCCACTATTACTATCCAAACTATAGTCTAAGGTACAAGGCCAGGCAGACATTTACCAGTAACACTACTTGTGTAAAAATGCAATAAGGCACAAGGCCAGGCAGACATTTACCAGTAACACTACTTGTGTAAAAATGCAATAAGGCACAAGGCCAGGCAGACATTTACCAGTAACACTACTTGTGTAAAAATGCAATAAGGCACAAGGCCAGGCAGACATTTACCAGTAACACTACTTGTGTAAAAATGCAATAAGGCACAAGGCCAGGCAGACATTTACCAGTAACGCTACTTGTGTAAAAATGCAATAAGGCACAAGGCCAGGCAGACATTTACCAGTAACGCTACTTGTGTAAAAATGCAATACTAAATCACTAACTGTGGCTCAGATCTTGCAATAGTTCTCAGTTCTTCTACAATTGTGAATCAAACTACAAGACTGAGGTCCCAGACTGAGGTCAAATACAAACAGTTAACGTTTACCCGTAATCCTACTAATGGAGATGAAAGTCCAATATAATGTATAAACACTGCGGAGATCTTGCAGTAATTCATAATTCTCCCACAGCTGTGAAAGCCATTACAAGACTAAGGTCACACAAGAAGTTACATGTGATAAAAAATGGTACAAGCAGAAGAAAGGGCAGAAATAAATGTATCAAAACAAAGGTGACTCTAAATACATAACAGCCAAGAAATAAATGAAACTGAGCCTATCGTGAGATTTAACCATCTAAGGGGAAGGCCTTTAGAATCTGATCTATCAGTGCCCAGTAAAATACGTCAGGAGAGGAGACTGGGAAGAGCGTCCAAAGCTAAGTGCATGGGAGGTGGGACTGGGAGGAATGTCTGAGGCCAGATATACAGTAGGAGCAACAGCTCAAAAGCCTGTGGGTGGGAAGCAAATCTGATTCAAATAGTAATATAAGTGCAGTAGTTTAAATGTACTTCCCTGGATGCAAAATGGAATCCAAATGCTTTGTTAGGTTTCAGCTTCATTTTTTCATTTCACAGTTTCATTGTCTTAAAGACAATGATGGCTGACAGCTCTTGTAAGAGGGTTGACTCTGGGGGTTGGGGTCATACTGGGAAACGTGCCTCAGCTGTGAAACTGCATGCTCCCATATGTGCCCTGTCCCTAGAATACGAAAAATTAAAAATAAAATGACACTGTCTTTTTTTTTTTTTTTTATAATAAAATCTGCTTCCAGCCATTTGGTACGCAAGTGCAGTTCCATCTTGGCTGAGTCAGCTGACTTGCAAGGGCAGCCTTTCCCACTCAGCTCACTTTCCTTTTTAGGGCTGATTGCAAGCAAATACTCAGAAATCATGGAGATATCAGCAAAGAAGAACAGACAGCTTCTTGAGAAAAGCTTTGTAGGAGCACAGATGTTTTTTGAGGGGGGGGGGTGACAAAAACACAATGAAGAAATACCAACACGATGGAACAAACTTTGAATGATAACAGAACCTGTGTCTGTGTGTCTACACTACCAACCCTACCATGTTCTGTTTCCATTGGTGTACCTGAGAAGATAGCCCACCTAGGCATCCCAGACAGCAGAACACTTAAGGATATCCCAGACTATGTTCCCACCTGGCACTTGTATTTTTTCCAGATTGTTTGTAAATGGTACTCCACATCTGGTTTTCTGTTGAGGCAAGTGAGAGCTCCAGTTTTTGTAATACTGTTTTTTTTTTTGTAAACAGTGTTTGTTATGTCAGCACATTAACAAACCTGCTGCCTGCTTCCACCCACCTCCCCTGTTGCAGATCGGCTGAGAGGCTTGATTGATTGATTGACAACCTAGCCAATCAGACAGCAGTAACATCAAGCCTCCCGGAAATTTTAAAGTCTGTAGATAGGGGCTCTCTGTACATCTTAACATTTTTTTTAGAAATCTATTCTTAATCATCATGGTTGGGGGTTGTGCCTGAGTGCTGCTAGTTGCTGACAGATGCATTTGCTGCTGTCAAACCACTTGACTTCTTAATTCAAGAATTCTGGACAAAGCATTCTTCTAATTAATTTACACAAAAGTTAATAGAGCAACAGGTACTGCATCCACATGCATTTTATGGGTAAGACGTATGGATCTCTAATGTCTAGCATTACTGAATGACTATTATCCTCAGATATTTACAAGAAATTCACATTTTTTACAAAGAAAGGGCAAAAATCAGTGGCAGTTCAGAGGTAAGGACTAAAACACAAACTTCTGCCATCATAGCAAGGAGAACAATATGTACTTCAGCATGACATGAGGAAAGGTAAGAATCTTCTTAATTATTTTATTTTTTTTCCATGAGAAGACAGGAAAGCTAGGAATTTTTAATTATTAAAATAAGCGTGTGTGTGTGTGTGTGTGTGTGTGTGTGTGTGTGTGTGTGTGTGTGTGTGTGTGTGTGTGTGTGTGTGTGTGTGTACATTAACTCGCAACCTCCCAGCTCAAGAATCAGGGACAAAGCCAAAACATAATGGGGACAAAGGCCTAAAAACAGGGACACATTTTTAATATTGTTATAATATCTTTACAAATTTGCTAGAGTAACAGTATTGCATTAGTATGCATTTTCTGAAGGATATGAAGTCTAAACATCAAATGTCTCTTGTCATGTAGTGACTGCAAGTGCTCAGAAGTTTGCCAAAAAAACACAAATTTTACAAGGAGTAGAACAAGCACATAAAGCAAAATTAAGGGACATTGGCAGTATGGTATATGTGTGTGTGTGTGTGTGTGTGTGTGTGGGTGTATCTTATGACAGACATGCATTTTTATAGGCAGTGTGTCTTAGTGGAGGACCTATACCTCCCTACTTCTTTCCTCAATAAATCTGGACTAAGCCAAAAATAATGGGGAGGGATAAAGGGGCGAAATCAGTGACCAATATTAAACACTAATCTTATAAATAGAGTTGTACATAATATCAGGTCTGTGATACAGTAAACAACCACACTGTAGGGGAGGTGGCATAATTACACTGTACCAGAGTATTGCATTTGTTCTCCAAATTAATTTTTTTCTGTCTCCTGTCTCCTTGTGATGTACTGTGTTCTTCAATAATTATTTCTCTCAGTTTTTAACTAGAAACATATAGCTGGCAACTGCATTTTGCCCATTTTGTAAACAGTCTCAGTATCCACAGAAAGCAGGTAGAATCCATGAAGCAACACTTATTATATAGCATATGGCTACACTAAGCAGACACATTAAGCATCTGTAGTTTTTCATTACACCACAAAAATATAAAAGACAATTTTGAAAGTGGAAGAGGAGACTGAAATACTAGCTGAAGGAGGGAAGACTGAAACAGGGAGCTGAAGGGAAAAAGGGCCTTGCAGTATGACTGGATTAGTGCTTTGGGGACAGGGAAGTGAAGTGGCAGATTCTGTCTGTCTTTTGCTGAAATCCTGAATGATGGTATTTTGTGGAATCAGGAGAGAAGTCTGAAACCAGTAGTTCCATACCTGCATATGAGTCAGCAGGAGAGGAGTTCTTTTGGGCCTAGTACAGAGAAGCCATATATGATTACCAGAGTTCTGGCAGGTGATTTTCCTACTTCTCTCATCATAGGAACCACAGTGCCTGGTCACTAGGATATTCTGCATGAAGTGGTGAGAGGCTTTGGTCGTCATTTTATATTTTTATAAGATTGTGGATGTGCTTTGTGGATTACAAATAACTGGGATCCATATGAGCTACAACTTGGGCCTCATCATGCCGGCAGCAAGACTGTAAGTAATCACTGGCCAGTGAACAGGGTATAATAGAGTGTTTCATAATTGGTCTGTTTAGAATTAATCAGGGGGTTGAGGGTGTTAGTACTGTTCAATGACATTGCATTTTCTCATATTTGTATTGTTGCATTATAAATCTTCATTGTTCAATGACATTGCATTTTTCTTGTGTTAGTACTGTTGCCTTCAAGAATTTTGCTGCTCAATGACATTGCATTTTCTCATACCTGTATTGTTGTATTATAACTCTTTTATTGCCTAATGACATTGCATTTTTCTCCTGTGTTTGTATTGCTGCATTATAAAGCTTTACTGCTCATTGATATTGCCTTGTTTGTGCATGTTTGAATGTCAAGACCCTTTTCTGTTGAGTTCTGGGGAACAGGATGGATGTATGGTTTCATTGCATGCATACCTCACCTTGCCTTATTGCTAACTGGTGCACTGTTGAAATAATTTGTTTGTGGATGTGCTATTGCCTTTTTAAACTAGATGTGTCACCTAGAAAAAAAATCTGTCATTCTTGCCACCTTGGTGTGTTAGGCTTAAAAGGGGTGTCACCAGAGTCAGGTAGAAAGGAACCCATATCTACTTCAGCTACACCTGCGGGTGCACTACATTTGGGGGCTCGTCCGGGATTGCCTGTACTGCCTTGGACTCCACCCTATTCCCCTATACATGTGGAAAGCAAATCCAGCAAAAACATGAACCCAGAAGTAGCCACTAAGTGGTGCAAACAGCACTATGCTCAGTCGGAGCACTGCTTAGTTCTGCTGCTGCCAAGGGTCACATGGACTGATATGCAAATACATCAAGTCACAGTATCCTTACCAGTTGTAGGGCATGGATTTTTATTAGACAGCACTATGGACCCTACTGAGCAGAGCACATTGGCCTTATTAGAATGGAAAAGTCATTTAGTGTATGTGCACATACCTTCGAGTGTACAAACTTCTGGTGAGAGTGCAGTCCGTGTGGTAATCCCTGAGAAGTGCACTACCTCAGCAACAGAGAAAATACCTGTGGAAGCTAACCAAGTAGGTCAGAAACTTACACCAGAAGCTGCAGCTTCCCTGCCCGTAAATACTACAGGGCTTGAAATGTTGAATGCTTTGGGAAGTATTGTAGAAAAATGCTTAAAGCCTACACAGTCATTCACTGGGTTTGGCTACTGCAAATTGCGTTTCTTTTCTGGCAAACAACCCACACCTCAGGGAGAGGAAGATTTTGAATCCTGGATGGATCAGGCTTCACAAGCTCTAGAGGAGTGGGATATCCCAGAATCTCAGAAGAAGCAGCAGTTAGCTGAAAGTCTAAAGGGATTAGCTGCGGATACCATACGCAACCTAAGGATGGGTAAGCAAGATGCACAGCCAAGGACTGTTTACGAGTAAAGCAGGATGTGTTTGGAAGGACCGAGAGGGCTGCTGACCTACCGTATCAGTTTGAACATACATACCAAGAAGTTGGTGAGAAACTATCTGATTACATTAAGCAATTAGATAAAATGCTCCAACAGATCATCCTAAAGAAGGGGGTGGATCCGAAAGTAGCTGACCAAGTACGGATTGGACAAATTTTACAGGGAGCTCAAGCTATGGATCCCATTGTGTGGAAAATGAGGATGAGAAATAGGGAAGAGACTCTTAACTTATTCTCGTTTGGTTAAGGAGGTGAATGAAGAGGAAGCCCTGTTGGGAGCCAAATCTCAGTGTTCAACAGCAACTAAAACAGTGAGTGAACACCAGCAGGAGCCTATAGCCGTGCTCACTACTCAAACAGAAGTTGTGGCCTAGAGTGTCCACAATGTAGAGGTGTCACAGTTGCAGATGTAGGTGTCTTCCCTGATCGATGCCATAGCTCAAATCACCAAGACAGTTGCAGAATTGCAGAAAGCCGTGGTAACTTTAGCTGAAGAGAGAAATACATCAGCTGGAACCTCCATGAAAGGGCTCAGGGAAGAACTGAATCAGACAATGTTCAGAGTTCCTACTGGATTTTGCTTTCGCTGTGGGGATGCAGGGCATATAAAGTGACAGTGTCCTAATGCAGAGAACTTGAAAAAAGTGAACGAACTATTATTAGCTAGTGCAATGCAGGGAAACTTCAAAGGGCCTCAGTGAAGGAGCCAGCTGAGTGTCCAGTTACAAAGAGCTCCATAAAATCTAACATCAAGAGACAGCATCCTGGATCTCCTTTCCACACAAACCCTAGTAATAGGGGAGAGAAACTACCTACTATGCACACTTCTAGCTCATCTGAGGTGAACAACCAAATTGGAAAGCCATCTCAGCCAAAATCTAAACATCTGAGACTGCATAGCATTACTACGCAAGAGTCTTATCCATTAAAATGGCGAGGTCAACTGGTGATACCTCAACCACATGCTGACTGCCGTTCAGCTGAACAGCACCAAAAACAGAAACTACCCGATGTCCTACTGGGACCGTCCCCTGTCGTGTCAGTAAAAACAGAAGGAGTGTATAGTAAAGCACTGTTGGTTACTGGTGCACAAATCATCATTCTGTACAGAGACTTCTACCAAAAATACTTAAAGCATTTGCCACTTGAAAAGTTAGAAGATTTGGAGATCTGGGGCTAAGTGACATGAATTTCCCTTATGATGGTTATGTCTCACTCAAGTTAAAATTTTCCACTTCAGTTGTTGGGTCAACAGAAGAGTTTGAAACACTCGCTGTTGTGTGCCCCAGGCCAAAAGAAAAGGATTCAGCATCTATTTTAGTGGGGACAAATACTGACATCGTCAGAAGAATGATAATGCCTCAGTTGACTCAGGAACACCCAACACTACATCTTCTCCTGAGAACAGTTTTCTGTGCCCTTCAAATGGAGAAGGATAGTAGGAAAGATGACCCTGTCTGGGAAAGAGCATATAATTCATCCTGGTCAGGTCACCTGCTTGGGAGCCAAAGTGAGGATGTGTGGACAAACAGTTTCCTCTCATCTCGTGATGGAAATGGATCCAGAAAGTGACTTGCCACCAGGGCTAGAACTAGTTCCAGAAGTCTGGCCTGCGGACAAGTTAAAGCAGCCTTATGACACTTTACCTGTGGGGTTAAAGAATAAAGGAAGTCCTCCCATTGTCCTGCGTTCACAAGTGCGTTTGGGAAATGTTTATGCTGCCACTCCCTTACCTGCTTCTGTGTTGACAATGAGAGCAGAGCCAACGAGCTGAAGCTGGAACATATTGAGATAGGAGGTGGTCTCCTGCCCCCTGAGTGGCTAACCAGAGTTAAAGAGCTACGAATGAAAAAGAAAAGTAGTTCTTCCACTAGTGAACTAGATGTGGGCTGTGCAAAAAGTGCAGAACACTGAATAAGAGTAAAAGAGGACCGGCCTTTCAGGGAACACCCCAGAAGAGTAGCTCCAGGAGACCTGGAGGAATTAAGAAAACATTTGGAAGAACTAAAAGCCGCAGGGATAATTCAAGAGTTAAGAAGTGCATATGCCTCTACCATTGTCATTGTCAGGAAAAAGAATGGGCCAATTCGCATGTGTGTTGACTATCGTACTCTGAATCAGTGAACCATTCCAGACCAGTACACAACTCCCCGGACTGAAGATGCTCTAAATTGCCTGGTGGGCAGTAAGTGGTTCAGTGTGCTAGGCTTAAGGAGTGTATACTATCAAATCCCTATGCACCCAGAAGATAAAGAGAAGACTGCCTTCATCACCCCTTTGGGATTTTTTGAGTTTGATCACCTACCTCAAGGTTTAACAAATGCACCAGCAACTTTCCAGAGAATCATAGAAAGAACAGTTGAAGACATGCATCTCCTGGAAGTCTTAGTCTACCTGGATGACATCATTTTATTTTAGAGGACTCTAGATGAGCACAAAGAAAGACTGATAAAGATATTGGACAGGATTGAGAAGGAAGGCCTGAAGTTGTCATTGGACAAATGCAAGTTCTTCCAACCTTCAGTGACCCATGTGGGGCATGTAGTGTCTGCAAATGGAATATCCACAGATCCCAGCAAAGCTGAAGTGGTGACATCTTGGCCCAGACCCAAAACTATCACAGAGCTGTGATCTTTCCTGGGGTTCTGCAGTTACTACAAAAGGTTTGTGGAAGGATTTTCAAAGATAGCAAGACTCCTCAACCATTTTCTCCGAAATGATGAGAAAGCAGATGAAACAGATGAAGATATCCTTGTGGAAAAACCTAAGGGACCGAGAGGTTCTAAAGAACTCATCGAGAGTCATTGGGCTCCTGAGTGTGAAGAGTCATTTGAACAGCTTAAGAACTGCCTCACACATGCCCCTGTGCTGGCATATGCTGACTTATAAAAGCCATACACTTTACATGTGCATGCTAGCAGATATGGCTTAGGAGAAGTCCTTTACCAAGAGTATGACAAGAAGCTGAGACATGTGGCTTTATCAGTTGGAGTTTATCCCCCAGAGAAAGAAGCTACCCTGCACACAAGTTGGAATTCCTTGCCTTAAAGTGGGCAGTAGTGGACAAGCTGCATGATTATCTCTATGGGGCTGAATTTAAAGTGCAGACTGACAACAATCCTCTGACATACATCTAGACCACTGCAAAGCTAGATGCTACTGGCCACAAATGGATGGCAGCTCTATGCAACTATAATTTCAGTTTGAAATATCGCCCAGGACATGAAAATAGAGATGCTGATGGTCTGTCCAAAAGACCTCAGAGAGATTTACACCCTGATGATGAGTGGGTGGAAATTCCAGCACCAGGGGTGAGAGCTATGTGTCAGATTGCAACCTGCTATCAACACACAAAATGTTGGGCCCAGAAGTTGGGTCTGTCTGCAGCAAGCATACCCCAAGCTTACTGTAATCTGGTTACTTTACAGGCTTCATCTCTACCAGCTTTGAGTAACAGTGACCTCAGGAGAGATCAAAGAGAAGACACCTTAGGTCAGCTGGTGGTAGCTACTTTAGAGAAGAAACAAGTTAATATGCTTTGCACGGATATTCATCCCCTGGCAAGACTTTTGGCCAAAGAATGGGACAGACTCCAGATACAGAATGGACTAGTATATAGGAGATCTCCAAGTGCACTCGACAGTGAAGAAAAATGGCAATTGTTGTTTCCTCAGAAGTATACAGAAGTAGTACTCTGGTCATTGCATGATGAGCATGGTCATCTTGGTTATGACAGAACTATGGGTCTGGTACGAGACAGGTTCTACTGGCCATGCATGAAGCAAGATGTTGAGGATTATTGTTGTACATGTCTTTGTTACATTCAGATTATTGTCCTACTTGTCTTAATTCCATTAGACAGGTTCTACTGGCCATGCATGAAGCAAGATGTTGAGGATTATTGTCGTACTTGTCTTTGTTGCATTCAGAGAAAGACTCTGCCGACCAGAGCTGATTCATTGGGTCAAATGGAAAGTAATGGACCCATGGAACCAGTCTGTATAGATTTTCTGTGCATTGAACCGGATGAAGGTGGGATCAGTAATGTGCTGGTGGTGACAGACCACTATAACCGATATACTCAAGCATTTCCCACTCGCGATCAGAAAGCTATTACAGTGGCAAAATTACTAGTTAAGAAGTTCTTTGTACACTATGGCCTGCCAAAAAGGATACACTCTGATCAAGGATGTGATTTTGAGAGCAAGCTTGTCCATGAACTACTCACTCTGTTGGGAGTCCAAAAAACCCGCACCACTCCTTATCATCCTCAAGGGGATCCTCAGCCTGAGCGTTTCAACAGAACTTTACTAGACATGTTGGGGACACTATGTGCTGAAAAGAAGAGTCAATGGAGTAGACATGTAGCCACAGTGGTGCATGCTTATAATAGTACTAAAAATTATGCTACAGGATTATCGCCTTCCTTTCTAATGTTTGGAAGAGAAGCTCATCTTCCTGTTGATTTAACCTTTGGAGTCACAGCTGATGATGCACCGGTGCAATCTCATGGCAGTTATGTGGAGAGACTCAAGAAGAACCTCAGACAGGCTTATGAGCTTGCTGAAAAATTAAGAGGACAAAGACATCAGAGAAACAAGGCACACTATGACAAAAAAGCAAAGATGTATGACTTCCAGCCAGGGGACAGAGTTGTTTTGAGAAATTTGGGACTACAATGAAAGCATAAACTAGTTGACTGCTGGGGATCTGAGATTTACATAAATTTTTCTCAGCTACCTAATATCCCTGTCTACCAAGTTTGCCTGAGGGGACCCATTAAAACCTGGCACCACAACAACTTAATGCCTTTGGCAAAATCAGCGAGACTCATGAATCCAGAACCCAGAATGGCTCAGTAGAAGTCTAACTCAAGGCGATCCAGAAGGCTAAGATGGAGAGGAACTATCCCCTCCAATGTTCAAGAGCCTATGCTCCCTCCTGCTGAAGGAGAGGAGGACAGTGATGATGACTGGGGTTTCAGTGATTTTTTTTATGAGGATGTTCAAGACCCCGTGAGCTGTAATCTCAATGGAAATGCAATGGAATTCATTCCTTGTCATTTTGAACAGCCCAGACCTAACAATAGACTAAGTAATGTTTCTGTGCCTCTTACAGAACCTGATACTGATGGAGGCCCTGCTATGCAAACTTCAGAAAATAATGCTGAGGACAGTCATACAGTTATGGAAAACGAAAGTGAAGTTATACAAGAGAAGATCTTAGAAGTAGACAATATGCCTACTGAAGAGCTGGACACTGAATGTGATGTGGATGACAAACCTTCCGAGCAAAATTCCTAAGCTCTCTCTTCCGAACCAAAACTTCAGAGACTGATTCAGCCCCCACAGAGACTTACATATAACAGTTTGGGCCATAGTACACAGGAACCTGTGACCGCAGCTCATCATAGAGTCTGCGCCCATGATCCCTATGCCTCCTACCCCAGTGGTGACACCCCTTCCCAAGTTACAGATAAGGCTGATTACCCTTGCTGGAATGTACCTTTTGAATGCAAAAATAATGTTCAGTTGATGGTGCATTAGTGCTTGTACATATTTTGCTGCTAATCTACGTTTGACTTTGGGGGACCCAAGATTTTCAAATGGGGGGAGAGTGTAGCTCCCACTGTATTTCATTGTAGAAGCAATATACTGTGGTTTTTCATTACACTACAAGGTGAATCTCTTTTTAGGAATATAAAAAAACAATTTTGAAAGTGAAAGAGGAGACTGAAACACTAGCTGAAGGAGGAAAGACTGAAACAGGGAGCTGAAGGGAAAAAGGGCCTTGCAGCATGACTGGATTTTCTTTTCTAGTGCTTTGGGGACAGGGAAGTGAAGTAGCAGATCCTGTCTGTCTTTTGCTGAAATCCTGGATGATGGTATTTTGTGGAATCAGGAGAGAAGTCTGAAACCAGTAGTTCCATGCCTGCATATGATTCAGCAAGAAAGGAGTTCCTTTGGGCCTAGTACAGAGAAGCCATAGATGATTATCAGAGTTCTGGCATGTGATTTTTCTACTTTTCTCATCAGAGGAACCACGGTGCCTGGTCACTAGGATATTCTGGATGGAGTGGTGAGAGGCTTTGGCCATCATTTAATATTTTTATAAGATTGTGGACCCCCCCCCCCAAATACTTTGTGGATTACAAATAACTGAGATCCATATGAGCTACAACTTGGGCCCCATCATGCCGGCAGCAAGACTGTAAGTAATCACTGGCCAGTGAACAGGGTATAATATAGTGTTTCATAGTTGGTCTGTTTAGAATTGATCAGGGGTGGGTTGAGGGTGTTAGTACGCTCAATGACATTGCATTTTCTCATATTTGTATTGTTGCATTATAAATCTTCATTGTTCAGTGACATTGCATTTTTCTCGTGTTAGTACTGCTGCCTTCAAAAATTTTGCTGCTCAATGACATTGCATTTTCTCATATTTGCATTGTTGTATTATAAATCTTCATTTTTTCAATGACGTTGCATTTTTCTTGTGTTAGTACCATTGCCTTCAAGAATTGTAATGCTTAATGACATTACATTTTCTCATATCTGTACTGCTGTATTATAACTCTTTTATTGCGTAATGACATTGCATTTTTCCCATGTTTGTATTGCTGCATTATAAAGCTTTACTGCTCATTGATATTGCTTTCTTTGTGCATGTTTGAATGTCAAGACCCTTTTCCGTTGAGTTCTGGGGAAGAGGGCGGATGTATGGTTTCATTGCATGCATATCTCACCTTGCCTTATTGCTAACTGGTGCACTGTTGACATAATTTGTTTGTGGATGTGCTATTGCCTTTTTAAACTAGATGTGTCACCTAGAAAAAAAACTGTAATTCTTGCCACCTTGGTGTGTTAGGCCTGATAGGGGTGTCCCCAGAGTCAGGTAGGAAGGAACCCATATCTACTTCATCTACACCTGCGGGTGCACTACACTCAGTTCTGCACTGATATTAAAACTTACATACTTACCCTAAATAATTACAGCACTGAAAAGTTAAATTATGGTAAGCTTAATTCAGCATTTCGGATGCATTTCTTGAGCATGATGTTTTATGTAGCTATAGTGCCTAGGAACAGGTTTCAGTGGCAAGCTTGCCTTATTAATCAGAGGTAACTCATCTTGCAAAGCTTGCTGCACTGTTTAGGCGTGGTGCAACAGCCAGGTATGGACTATAACCTAGGCAAACTGCAGTCAATTAGCAGTTAGCACTAGTGAATCTGTATGCTGTT
Organism: Protopterus annectens; assembly: GCF_019279795.1. NCBI lineage: Eukaryota > Metazoa > Chordata > Ceratodontiformes > Protopteridae > Protopterus > Protopterus annectens. Next base: position 4,707,576 of record NC_056730.1, read on the forward strand.
TTCACTCCAGGACAGGGGCTAGTGAGCCATGAAGCAAAACTGCTATGCTGGTCATCATAATTTTATGGTGTACAGTTGCCCTATACTATATGCCCCTCCACATTTATTGTTTGTTTGTATAAGAAGTGCTCATATGGAGCCCCTCCATTTAGTGTTTTGCTTGTATATGGTGTATTCCAGTGTAACCCATTACATTTATAACTTAGTTATACACACACACAAACACACACACACACAGTACTTATGTTGTCCCCTTCATTTATTTTTCATGCACAGACTGTGTACCATGTGACCGGCTTCATTTATGATTAGGGCAGCATGGTTGTGCAGTGATTACTGCAGCTGCTTGCTAGCTCCAGGGACTAGGGCTCAGTCTTAGTCTCTGGATCCTGCCTTGGTGGAAATTGTTTTCTAGTCCATTATCTATGCAAGTTTTCTCCACGTAGTCTGAAATTTCCCCAGGGCACAAAGACAAGATGCTTAGATTAAACCGGCTGCTCAAAAAATACTGAATTTTCCAACAAGAGTTAGATCAAACAAATGTTTGGTGTGTTAATCATGGGCTTCATCTCAACACTATGAAATGCAGCATAGTTTCCTTTAGTAAATCTAAGATTAATACCACTCCTCATATAAATAGCATTTCCTCAAAATCTGACTAAATTATCAAGGACCCAGGTACCCATGTCAGTAATATGCTCACTTTTAACTACAATGTCATTGTTGTGGTTTAAATTTTCCTTTCTTAACTTATCCTTTGTGGTATCTCAGATCTTAGTACCCTAAGCTACTCTGACAGACTAAGAGCCCTATTCTTTTACTCAGTCTTAACCCTGCTCCTGAGGGGTGATCTTTGCTTAGACTTCTCTGCTATGGATGACCTGCATCATGTCAAGTCCACCTAAAACAAGTGGTAAGGCATATGCTCACTCTGGAGATCTAAACATATGCTGCCACATTAACAACGCTAACTATTGTGACAGATACCTAGCTCAATGTAGCCCAAGTTTCTGGAAAAGGCTACACTTACATCACAAGCAGAATACTCTGGGCCTACCTCATTTGCTCACTCAACTGAGTGCAGTGATATCATATTCTGATTTCAGGCACTCCTACTGTGTACAAAGAGAGTATTTGGGAAGGACAACCCCTGTAGCCTCTTAATCCTGCTCTGTTCCCTCCCTAAAAAAATAAATAAATAAATAAATATAAACATATATATATATATACTTTATTCAGCTGCTCTTACTGTAACTGTCTTAGTTGCTGTTCTGTGTGCTATCTGTTCAGTCGCTCTTACTCTGCACTTATTACTGCTTGTTAGTAGCTTTCTAATTTACTGCCTTCTGCACTTGTTTTTTAGTCATTTGTTAATTTAATTGCATTTATTTAAACTGTATTTGCCGTAATATTGCTACACACTCAAGTGTGCTAGCCTGCACTGCAATTTGAATTGTATTTACTGCTGTTTTAGTTGCTTTTCTGTAAAAAAAAAAAAAAATTCTAAGCTTGTTTCCTGCCTTTCCTGTAACTATTCTAGCCCAGATGCAGACTTTCTGTATCCAGGACTGATGGTAAGCTTCTGAGCCTCCCAAGCCTTTCTCTGTTGGAGGGAAGCCTTCTAGCTTATCAGTGGGAGTGGTAAGTACTAGGTAGCCTATCTATGATGGGAAGAGTGGATTTTGGTCCAAAAATTGTAGTTCATTGGCTATTTGGGCAGTTTATCCATCTTTCTACTTTCTAGTTTAAAAGCCCGCGTTTGCATTTGGTCCCCACCTTTCCTGTAACTAGTGTAGTCCAGGTACAGATTTGCTGTATCCAGGACTGTTGGTAAGCTTCTGAGCCCCCCAAGCCTCAGTAAGAAACTGAGATCCCTCATAAAATCCTCCAAAGCTAGTTACGAAAATAAAATTGCCAAAGATTCCAAAGACAACCACAAGGCATTCTATAACTATGTCAAGAATCTAAATGACAATGCTCAGATCTGCTCTGAGCTAAAACAGAATGGCATTAAATATACTGATCCCAAGGATATTGCCAATATCCTGGCAGATCGATTCAGTGCCAACTTCACCCCCCTCTCACCCCTAAATGACCCATCTCAATACCGGAAGATTGCCAAATTCCGGTAATAACGGCCACACAGGTAAAAAACGCACTCTCCAAAGCTAAGAATACAGCATCCATGGGACCAGATGGCATCCCAGGCTGTGTACTACATGAACTACAATATGAACTGGCACCTCACCTAAGTGTCATGTTTAATCACAGCCTCACGTCAGGTTTTGTGCCCAATGAGTGGTGCACAGCTACAGTTATCCCACTCCACAAGGGGGGATCCACCTTGGATCCCAGAAACTACCGTCCCATCAGTCTGACAAGCCTTATCTGCAAGGCCATGGAGCGTATTATCATGGAACTTATAAACAAAGACATTGGCAACCTTCAAACACTGGGCCCCACCCAGTTGGGTTCGTGAAGGGCCGATCTTGTCTCCTGAACCTGATTGACTTCTTCGAATCAGTCTCCAGAGCCATGGACAAGGGTAAGGTGGTCCACACAGCCTATCTAGACCTTGCCAAGACCTTTGACACCATCCCCCACTCTGGAATCATAGATAAACGTACTAAACTGGGCATTAATCCCTACGTCACCCAATGGGTTGCTAACTGGCTTACTGATAGAACCCACACTGTAAAAGTAGCTGACTCCAAATCCAGCTCCAGACAAGTGACAAGTGGAGTACCTCAGGGTTCAGTCCTGGGACCGCTCTTGTTTGGCATCTACTTCTCTGAAATACAGGCCAACACTAAGGGACTCTAGATAGCAAAGTTTGCAGATGACTACAAACTGGGAGCCATTATTGAATCCCCAAATGATGTGGATACTTTACAAAAGGGCCTTACAGAAACAGATGCTTGGTGCCAGAGCCATGGGCTGAAGCTCAATGCCAAGAAATGTATAGTTATCCCCTTTGGGAAAAAACATGTATCCGTGAATTACCATATAGGTGGCAGTACACTAAACACCGAAAGTGTGATAAGAGACTTAGGGACACAGGTAGACAGTGGTTTCACCTTCGATAACCACATCGCCACAACAGTCAGGAAATCCTTCTATGTGGCACACCTCATCACTAAGGGCTTTTCATCCAGAAAAAAGGAGGTCAATGCCCCACTGTACTCATCCCTCATTTGACCCATTATAGAATACAACGCCCCATTTGGTATGTACCTCTCAAGACATCTGCAACAACTGGAAAGGCCACAGAAATACCTCACTAAAAAAATCACAGGCCTAAAACAGATGCCCTACGCTGACCGCCTTAAAAAACTCCAGCTATACTCTGTCACATATCGTCTACTCAGAGGCGATCTTTGCTTAACATACAAAGCCATGTCAAACCCAGAGCTGTTGGACATGCTACACTTAAAGAAATCCCAATCCCTCAGAGCCACACACTCCAGGGATCTAAACCTTGTCATCACAATAAACAAAACATGCTGGAGGGATACGTTCCTGACCCAGAGACTCCCCAGACTCTGGAATAGATTGCCCATACATGTCAAGCAGAGTGCCTCTTTGGTCCTCTTCAAAAGAAACCTTGACGATTGGATGGGAGAAAGGAAATTCACCCTGGGGATCATGTCAGTCACCCTGCTAGACAGGAGTCCAGGGAAGTAAATAGTGTGGGAAGAAATAGCCAGGGAATTGTTATGGCTAGGCTTGTATAGGCCCTAGGGCTGATAGCCTAGTACCAACCAATGAACCTATGAACCTATAAGCCCTTCTGTGTTGGATGGAAGCCTTCTAGCTTATCAGTGGGAGTGGTAAGCACTAGGTAGCCTATCTACCACAGGAGGAGTGGTTTCTGGCACAGAAATTATAGTTTATTGGCTGTTTAGGAAGCTTTTCCTTCTCTTTCAACCTTCTGATTTAAAAGCCTGTGTTAGCGCTTGTTTCCTGCCTTTCCTCTTACTAGTCTAATCCAGGTACAGATTTGCTGTATCCAGGACTCTTTGTAAGCTTTTGAGCCCCACAAGCTTTTCTGTGTTGGAAGGAAGCCTTCTAGATTATCAGTGGGAGTGGTAAGCATTAGGTAGCCTATCTGCCACAAGAGGAGTGGTCCCTGGCCCAGAAATTGTAGCTATTGGTTGTGTGAGCAGTTTTTTCCATCTCTTTCAACTTTCAGGTTTGAAAGGCTCACTTGTGCTTGTTTCCGCCTTTCCTATAACTAGCCTAGTCTGGATACAGTGTTGCTATATCCAAGACTTTTGCTAAGCTTCTGAGCCCCACAAGCCTTTCTGTGTTGGAGGGACGCCTTCTAGCTTATCAGTGGGAGTGGCAAGCACTAGGTAGTCTATCTACCACAAGAGGAGTGGTTCCTGGCCCAGAGATTGTACCTTATTGGCCATTTGAGCAGTTTTTTCCATCTCTTTCAACTTTCTGGTTTAAAAGCCGCATTTACACTTGTTTCCCGCCTTTCCGGCAACTAGTCTTGTCCAGATACAGATTTGCTATATCTAGGACTGTTGGTAAGCGACTAATCCCCAAAGCCTTTCTGTGTTGGAGGGAAGCCTTCTAGCTTATCAGTGAGAGTGGTAAGCACTAGGTAGCCTATCCTCCATGGGAAGAGTGAGTTTTGGCCCAGAAATTATAGTTTATTGGCCGTTTGGGCAGTTTTCATCTCTTTCAACTTGCTGGCTTAAAAGCCTGCATTTGCACTTGTTCCCCACCTTTCCTGTAACTAGTCTAGTCCAAGTACAGATTTGCTGTATCCAGGACTCTTTGTAAGCTTCTGAGCCCTCCAAGCCTTTCTGTGTTGGAGGGAAGCCTTCTAGCTTATCAGTGGGAGTGGCAAGCATTAGGTAGTCTATCTACCACAAGAGGAGTGGTTCCTGGCCCAGAAATTGTAGCTATTGGCCATTTGGGCAGTTTTCTTCCATCTCTGCCAACTTTCTGGTTTAAAGGCTACACTTGCACTTGTTTCCCACCTTTCCTGTAACTAGCCTAGTCCAGATACAGAGTTGCTGTAGCTAGGACCGTTGGTAAGCTTCTGAGCCCCGCAAGCTTTTCTGTGTCGGAGGAAAGCCTTCTAACGTATCAGTGGGAGTGGTAAACACTAGGTAGCTTGTCTACCACAAGAGGAGTGGTTCTTGGCCCAGAAATTGTAGTTTATTGACCATTTGGGCAGTTTGTTCATCTCTTTCAACTTTCTGGTTTAAAAGACCACATCTGCACTTATTTCCCATCTTTCCTGTAACTAAATTACTGGGAAGCACCAGAAAACCTTAAACTGATACAAGCCTTCTAGCTTAGAAGAGAGATTTTGGAGTGATTATCAATTTCTGTATTTTTCTTGCTGTACTTAACTGTTTTTCACCTAAACGCCGATTGTCCAGCATTTATTGTGATATAAAAGCTTGTTTTTTAATATATTGTACTTATTTGACTGCCTGCACTTTTTAAAAAGTCCTTTTTTGTTTAAATAATTTGTTTAACTGTTGTAGGCTACACACTAAAGTGTGATAGCCTTTTCTGATTGTTTGCAGTCGTTTAAAGCTGTTTAAAGTGTATTTTTTACTGTTTTTGCCTTATCTTTTCAAAAAAATAAATAAAACCAAAAAAATTTCTTGTTTCCTGCCTTTCTAAGCTAGTATAGTCCAGTTTTCAGGGTAGTGCTGAATTCAGAGCTGTGTTACACATTTCTGAGTTGCCAATACCTTACTTGGATAGCAGGATGTTTCTCTGTTCACCTGTGAGAGAGGGGAGCTTTGAGCAGCCTATCTGTCCCTGGAGGAGTGGTTCCAGCCCAGAAGTTAATAGTTTATTGGCCATTTTGGGCTAATTTCTATCTCTTTCATTTCCCTGCTATAAAACCATGTTTGCACAGTTTTGGGTGCTGGGCAGCACCACTTAGCTAGGATTAAATTATTCCTGGCTCTACTAAGTCTCCTCTTCAGTTTTTCCCTTGAAACTTGTTTAACTCTCATCCTAAGCACTCAGCATTTGCTCAGACCTAATAGCAAGCACTAATATACCATGGCACTTGATTGCCCAGCAGGGCAAGGCTCTTTATTCACCTCTCACCAACCAAGCAACTAAACAGCTCACCCTACTATTCAGGCATGACCAAAGGGCAATTTCAGGTGTACTCTCCAGTCCAGCTGGTGAATCTGGGTATCCTGAGGCAATGTTACAATTGCCTCATGTACACATACAACCCTCTCCTCCTACTACAAAACACTAACATATGTGAGAGATGCAATTATACAGCTAAACTGGAGGCTAAGCTGTCTCCACCCAAGACTGGAACAGACAGTCAAGAGAAGAAGGTTAACACTTGTACCACACCTCCAGCCACACATAGACCTGCTAAACCAGCACTGGCAAAAAATACACATAAATACACAAAATCATACTCGGAGGCTCTAAGTAAAAACCTGTAAAAGCATCAGAGACCTCCAAAGCAGACACCCAAACAACCTGCACCTCCCGTCACAAACCAGACAACACATAAAACACAAAATCAGTGTGCCGCACAATCACAGCCCTTACGGCGAAATAACATACCTAACACACTAGTAATAGGTGACTCTATATTCAGGCACACTGATGTCCCACTCACTAGGCTGGACAAGGAGAAGGTTACTGTTAGCTGCCTGTTGGGAGCCAGAATCTACCACATAACACAAGCACTCAGGTCACTCCAGAACAAGTACAAATATGACTCTGTCATTGTTCATGTTGGTGTGAATGACCTGAGATGTACCTCCCTGGACTACATGAAAAGAGACATGGAAGAGCTCTCTGATCATGTAGCCAAGGTGGGTATGACTCTGACCTTGAGTAGCATCCTGCCCTCACCAAGAATGATACCTCAGTATAAAGAAAAAATGGTCAATTTCAACAATTGGCTAAGCTTCTGGTGTCATTCAAAGGGTATCCAGTGTCTGTCAGCCTGGGACGACATGCTCGACAAGCTGCGTTGCTTCACAAGAGACGGCTTGCACTTGTCACCCCTAGGCTTTCGAATACTGGCTAAGGCTCTTGCTGCCCCCATAGTGCCTTTTTTAGGCAAGACTCAAAAGTCAAACCCACCTCCGTAAACAGCACAATTAACAAAAAACTGAGGGTTATGCTACTCAAGGCCAGGAGTTTAAATCTCAAAATGCATGTGCTCGAAGCAATCTTCAGTATGGAGAACTTCGACATCTGTGCAGTAACTGAAACCTGGTTCAAGGCTCCAGAGAGCACCCCAGCACTACTGAGCTACAACTCATACTACATGTTTCGGCCACAGAACATGGACCGAAACACAAAAGGAGGGGGTGTATCCATATTCATCAAGGATACCTACACCTCCAGGTTAGTGGCTCAGCATGATACCTCTGAGATCATCCATGTGCAACTAACATCAGGTGAATCTGCAATGCAAATTGTGGCCTGCTACAGATCATCCTCCATGACCCAGGACCACCACTCCGCCTTTCTGGAGACACTGGAAAACATGAAGGTCCTACCGAACACCCTGATATTGGGTAATTTCAATTACCCTACCATTAACTGGGATAACTACTCGAGTACAAACTCCCAGGCCCAGCACTTCATGGAATTCATCAACTCAAACGTCCTGGATCAGCTGGTAAACTCCCCTACCAGAGGTGAAGACATATTGGACCTGGTCATCACCAACATGAGCAACAGGTGTTCCACACTGGAAGTCAACCCATCACTGGTTAGATCAGACCATAAACTAATCACTCTGGATGCCCACACCCCACCACTACCCCCAACTAAGGAAACCACAGTAAAAAAACTTTTCTAAAGCAAGCTTCACCTTACTTAGGACAGAGGCAGTAAGTCTCACAGCCCCCATGCTAAAGGATAATGCTGCCCAAGATGCAGAAACCTTTACAAATGCACTCTATGAGCACCTACAAGGATGCATGGATCGTGCCATTCCTAGCAAAACCAAGACTCATTTCTCTAAGAGAAGGAAACCAGTCTGGTGGGCCCCTGCCATAAACAGGCTATACAATAGAAGGAGGAAACTAGTTCAGAAAAAAAAGCAAATCCCAAGAAGGAAAGACATCTGTGATCAGTATCAGTAAGAAACTAAGGTCCCTCATAAAATCATCCAAGGCTAACTTCAAAAGAAAAATAGCCAAGGATTCAAAAGATAACCACAAAGCCTTCTTTAGCTATGTTAAGAATCTAAGTGTCAGCTCGCAGATATGCACTGAGCTAATGCAAAATAGCACAAAATATACTGAACCTACTGATATTGCCAACATTCTGGCAGATAGATTCAGTGCAAACATCACCCCCCTCTCACCCCCAAAAGGGCAACCACAACAATACCGGAAAAGTGTAGTGTCCCAGAAATCACAGATGCACAGGTGAAAATAGCCCTTTCTAAAGCCAAAAACAGCATCAGTGGGGCCAGATGGTGTCCCAGGCTGTGTCTTGCACGAACTACAAAATGAACTAACCCCCCCATCTAAACCCGCTGTTCAACCTCAGCCTCTCCACAGGCTACATGCCCATAGAATGGCGCACAGCAACGGTTATTCGACTCCACAAAGGAGGGGCCACAAATTACCCTGGTAACTATCCCCCCATAAGCCTGACTAGCCTGATCTGCAAGGCTATGGAGCGCATCATCATGGAACTCATTAACAAAGACATTGGGAACTTCCAAACACGTGACCCGACCCAGTTCAGCTTTGTTAAGGACAGATCATGCCTACTAAACCTGGTTGTCTTCTTCGAGACAGTTACCGAGGCCATAGTCGAGGGAAAGGTGGTTCACACAGCCTACCTTGATCTCACCAAGGCTTTCGACACCATTCCCCACTCGGGTATTACAGAAAAACTCACCAGCCTGAACATAAACCCTTACATCACGAGATGGGTTTCAAACTGGCTTAAAGACAGAACTCACACGGTAAGAATAGTGGGCTCCAGGTCCAACTCTAAACCAGTCACAAGTGGTGTCCCACAAGGCTTGGTCCTGGGACCCCTACTGTTCGGCATATACTTCTCAGAAGTACAGGCAAATACAGGAGAACTATGGCTAACCAAGTTCGCCAATGACTGCAAACTGGGAGCCATAATTGACTCTCCGGCTGACACGGACATCCTCCAAAAGGGCCTTACTGAGAAGGACACCTGGTGTCACAGTCACGGCCTCAAGCTAAATGCCAAAAAATGCATAGTCATCCCGTTTGGGAAAAACAAAACATCCACAAATTACCACATAGGTGGCAGCCCCCTTAATACAAAAGAGGTAATAAGAGATCTGGGGACCCAGGTAGATAGTAATCTCTCCTTTGACAATCATACTGCCAAAGTAGTTAGGCAACCCTTCTATGTGGTCCATCTAATTACTAAAGGGTTCGCATCTAGAAATAAAGAGGTTATAGTGCCCTCTACTTGTCACTCATCAGACCCATCATAGAGTACAGTGTCCCATTTGGGATGTACCTCACAAAACACTTCCAACAGCTGGAAAGACCACAAAAGTACCTCACCAAGAAGATTACTGGCCTCAAACATATGTCCTATGCAGTCTGACTGAAAAAACTCCAGCTGTACTCAGTGGCATATTGCTTACTCAGAGGTGATCCCTGCCTGACTTACAAAGCCATGTCCAACTCAGAATTGATGGACATGCTCCACCTAAAGAAATCCAAGTCACTGTGAGCCACGTGCTCTAGTGAGCTAAACCTCGCTACAACAATAAATAGAACATGCTGGAGGGATAGATTCCTGTCACAGAGACTCCCCATGCTTTGGAACAACATTCCTAACTACATTAGGCAGAGCCCCTCATTAACACTCTTCAAGAGAAACCTTGATGAGTGGATGGGTAACAGAAAATACACCCCTGGGATCACTTCATTGGCTCTGCTTGACAGAGGCTCAGTTAATTAATCAGTGTGGTGGCGAAAGCCGACACACTCTGGCTAGGCTTATAAATGCCCTTGTGCAGATAGCCTAGTACCTATCTATAAACCTATAAACCTCCCTTGCAGCGTTTTACAACAAGTTTGGATGACTAAAAAGGTGATCACAAATTTCACCTGGGATATGCAAGGAAAATCTGCTTAATGGAGGACATTGTTACTGTCCCGCTACTGCTCGGTGATGTGGATGAGCATCTCAAGAGTCTTATTAATCTCAAATTTGGTAAGAACCTATGAACCTATCTGATATACAAACAGTGCAACTATGAGGTCCACTTAATTTATTATTGGGTTACATGAGCAGTGTACTACAAGGGAATTCTCACTTACATTCTGCATTGCTATATTTCATAAAGGAAACGTATGAGTTGCCAGAAAGTATTAATATAAATTATACAATGGTAGCTTGTTAGTATGCAAAAATGTGCATGCTGATTGGTAGGCACCCAACCAGTGTGCCCGTTGTAAAATTGAGCATATACAAATAGAAAAAAAATCTTGCTGCTGAAGTCTGACCGGACTTTCTTCTATTAATATATGCTAAAGCTTTGCAGTTTTTGTGAGCTAACAGGTCAAGAGCTAAGTATGGAGGACAGAGAAAATACAAGGAAAATGAGGTACATTGTGCAAAACTAAAGAAATGTACCTCATTTTCCTTGTATTTTTGCCTGTCTTTCTCATACCGCTAAACTGTCTAGATTTCACAGTTGCCTTTGTTTAATCACTCAGACTTCACCCTCCTTATTAAATAACACCAACCATGGGTAAATCTTCAATATACCACATCGACTTGTTGGTTATTGCTAAATGATAGAACATTCACAATCCTTAATATCCTACTGACAAATGTATTGAATAGTGTAGATCAGCATAACGTGCTTAACAGCAATTTGTGCACTGAATGTAATGCTTATGAGTCCTTACTAATGTCCATCCAGCATTATCTTTCTTGTAACAACCCAGTCTCTCTTCACTCTCTTAATACTCCTCTGGCAGCATTACACCACTGAAGTCAAGTTTACAGTTGTAGAAAATTATTCAATATTTCCTTCTCTTTTGAATGCACAGTGGTGTGTTTAGAAAAGAGAAAATGCATTTCTCATTTATAATACTGATCTCGGTGATCCATTTAATAGAGAGAAAGAGAGGCAGTGAGGGAACGACTGTAAGCTGGACCAAAAAGGAAAATGACCAAGGAAAAACAGTCCCCCGGATTTACTAATCTTCTGTGCAGGAGTAGTCTAGTGCTGCATGGAAGTGGCAGTTTAGGAGGAGGACGGCAGCGCACCATGCATATTAATGAAGGCACGCTGCCTGACCTCTCAATCCTACACGGAGCATGTACAAGTGCAGGGGGTGTGCCTGAGAGCAGAGCTCTCAGAATAAACACGCCCATGCAATATAGAACAGCAGAAAGTGGAAATAAATGAGCGAGGCCGCTCATAGGTGTCTGCATATCCCAACCAACAGTCCCCCATGTGTACAACAGCAACAGTACATATAAATAAACTTAAGAAAACCCACTATATTTATTTAAATCTGAGTACAGTTAACCGTAGGTGCACGAGTATGCCTATATATATATATATATATATATATATATATATATATATATATATATATGTATATATATATATAGATATATATAGATATATATATATATATATATATAGATATAGATATATATATAAATATCTATATATATCTATATACAGATAGACATGTGTATAGCATTCCCACATGGGAACAAACTCCTGAACCACTCCGTACAAAATAACAGACCATGAGTACAGTTAATGGGGGTGGGGCCACAAATGAGGGACACCTGGTAATTACTGCTATGTATCCCCTCCCAGCCCTAATGGATATGCTGTGCATTCCAATATCCAGCACATGCAGTACTTGATGTCAGGGCCCTCCACAACACAGCTGCAATGCTCCAACAGTAATCCAAGTCACCTGTACATGTTAGGGCAATATCTGTAACATATCATGCAGAAAAGTCATTCTACCATAGGGAATGTACAACGTAGAAGGGGTACACATTACAAGGGTACAGATATGCACACACAACTATACAATGACAATTATGTTCAGGTATATATATATATATATATATATATATATATATATATATATATATACATATGAGATATATGAGATATATAGGTACATACACATATACACACACAAAAGATATTAGTAGCCATACATATGTAGAAGTAGTGTGGACGTACTGGATGCAAAGTATATCCCTCAGCCACATGCCCTGTAACTGTTACCTGTGACGTGTAGTGTGGCAACCATGTCCACAAAGGCAATACTTACATTACACATATACCCACTCACAATTCAAAGGACATGACACAACACACAGGTATGTATACACAGGCAACCTTTATATGTGTACTATACAATAATGTATGGCATTACTTACAGCATGTAGAATTTGAAATATTTAACCAGTGATGGATGCAAGGCCCACACAAAACAGTAGATGCAGACAGTGTGAATATATAACATACTATGGTGTCCAGGCCAAGCCCTTCAATTCATACAACAGTAGACAAAGGATTTGCCTTCAAGATAAGTAACAATCAACACTATCAGATGTAGTTCAGCAGCATCCAATTACACACTGTAGTCAAGCCCTAGGGGGACATTCATTACTTGTGGCAATGTCAATGTATCTGTCACATGCATGGACCCTGACCAACACATGTTGTGGGAGTCCACGATATGACTGGGATGACAGCAGGAATGTTAGCAGTAAATAATGATAGGCCATTACCTAACAAACCCTAACCGTATCACAGCAGGACATAGCCTGCCATATATGTGAAGGACAAAGGCAGGAACACAGGGCCATACTCGCAATATTGCTGTTACACACCCTGGGAAATGCTGGTGTACAGGATTTGTTGCAACATACCCATAAGCAGGAATAGGACATCAAGAACACAACTGGATATAGCCATGTACTGATAGCACATAGCACACACACTGCCAGTGTAATATCTGACACAGGACCTGTGTGAAGGACAGACAACACATGATAGGCATACCTCTGTCCAGCAAGAGGATAGGCCCACAGTAGTGAGCTATGCAGACAGACTGCATTCCAAGGTAAACTACTATGTACACACACACACCCTGTAACACCAGTACTATACAAAGCATAACACAACTCTACTCACAGTCTGTCTGTGGTTCCTGATCCTCCGAAATATATGTGGCTGCCCTGAGTGTGCAGGTTCTCCTGTAAGAGGTATTGCTACCTGCTGTCTGTAACACTGATGCTCACACACAGGAAGGATGTCCACCACTCAGGAAATGTAAAGGGAATATACATGATGTAGGGATTCATAGTGGGTAGTTGCCATGACAGTGGTAATTGAAAGTACTACACATGTGTAATCATATCTATATGGCTATCTGGATAAGTATATGTACATATATGTCCACCATATGTCCTGGACATGGAGTGTAGCCCTACCCCAGCCCCTATAGTCCTACAGTCATAGTGCACAGGGGATGTCAGGTATGTATAGCAGGTATATTAGTAGACTATTGCTACTGTCATTGGGTCTTCACAGACATGGTGTGTGTAGAAGGTCACATCTGCTTATAACATGTGTGCCATTGGCTACTGACAGACATCCTAAGGACATCAGTGTAAAGTACCGCTGCTATCATGTAATGCCCTGCAGTTATATTAGTCAATATATGTGGAAAGTCTGCCACACCCTGTACAGTCCAGAGGTATACACATAAGCCCTTAGTGCAAAACATGTGTACCATGCCTGACAATATGGATGTAGACAGCCATGTAGATGGGTATAACACATAATGAATGGTATACATTTTCCACCATAGGTTATGCATTCACACACTCCTGTCTGGCCTGACACATAATGACTGCTGGTATAGGGGTGCCATGGCCACATACTACCCACTAGATATTGACATACATCTGTACAGCATCCCACTGCTCTGTCTGACATACATGACTTTTAAGGGAGGCCCGCCAGCAGTACATCTGGCAGGTATCTGCACATGACATCTCACTGGGTAAGTACACTACACTGCTAGGCATGTAACAATGCACTGTGAAGGCTACAGGTAGACTGGCTCAACACTGGCCTACATCTCCTATGGGGGAATGCACATGTAACTGCATATATAGCAGGCTCAACAGGCATGTCACAGCACAGGGTAAGATACACCTGTGTGAAAATGCATAACCACAACCAATGTGAATACAGCCACAGCCTCATATGGTAAACTAGCATAATATGACAGTATATGGACTATCTGTTCTACACCATCCTCATATGTGCCACTCACAGAATGACCCTACATATACTGGGCTGCTACACAGTTTGGTCTGATGACTGTCTGTGGTATGGGACATGTGTGTGTATGACCTACAAACATGTACGCCACTACGGTACCACATAGTGGGGCACCATGTAACATCAGATAGGAGGGGAACTAGAACAATGACATCTACCACAGTCTGTTGACAGGCTAAAGTCCATATTAACAATACACACAATGCCGACATTCACCATAATTACACAGACCTCAGTACTGTACAAACATCCACAGAAAGTCCAGGTTATGTTATGAAATATAATCCCTACTGTACATCACATGTGTAACAGACTGAGATATCACTGGCTTGTTATCAGATATGATGACACTACTTATGGTGTACGGCACATATGCACCACTTCATGCACGACATATGTACAAAGGTTGACACAGATGTGGCTGGAAGCACATACACAGGGCCAATATTGACATGTTGCTGTGATAACCTCATACATTTACTGTTGTAACGGGGTTTGTTGTAAAATATGTCCTATGAGGGATTTGAAGTCAGTAACTGTCACGGTCTTCACCATCTACAGACTGAAATCCTCACACTACCTTCTGCAGTCCACAGATAGATGCTCCGTGGGTAATACATGAAACCAATGGCACAACACTGCCCAGTCTGCAGATGGCCCTGCAGATGGGGATTCCTCATGAACACTGAACTGACATGGCAGGTATTGCAACATGTACAACAGCCATATCCACACAAACACTGTTAAACCAACATTCCTCCAAATGCAGTATAGCAGCACTTACAGTCAGTAGTCAGGTCAGGCATATCCCCCTCCTGCTTGTTTCCCTCTTTCCTCAGTGTATGTTTTTGGAGGTAAATCCCCAATCCTTCTGAGATGCTGTTTGCCAAACGACAGATTTAGTTCCTGCTCACAGTGACTGAAAAGGCCCAACACCACCATGATGTTCCTAGATATTGGAGTGTGTTTCCATGCAATTGGCTATGGTAATGTTACCACAGCTGTTTCACATGCAATCAGCTAGGGGAGGGCTGCAATTCATGCAGAGACCATCAGCTGATCATGAGCATCACTTAAAATACACATGCTGCTGCCTGATCAAAGCAGGTGTGGGCCTCCACATCCACCAAAGAGGTAGTGGGAGAGGCAGACAGAGGCAAATACATGTCAGGGTGGGGTGGGAGAGTAAAACCAAAGCATGTTTGCATCACACACCTACCAGCATAGGATATCAAACCCCCAATGACTATGTAGTGCTATCACATTTCAATGCAGTTATGGCATGCGCCACTTGGGTTACCTGTTGTGGAGCATTCAGAACATATATGTGATGGTGAGTGACATCTGCAACAGGTATGCGGTAGATATACGGTAGGTGATGTACACATGCCTGTCCGCATGAACAGGTGCTAGCGTCAACACAGTCACACTCTCACAGGGATGCACACACATTGACACACCTGGCAGGGCCAGGAGTACAACTCATTAGTAGTGGGATTGCCACAACACATAACTGTGCAGGTATCACATGCACCACACGGGTCATATGGAGGTTGTATGGGCAAGGATTATGAGATTATCAGACATCAGACAGCATGCTGCAGTATGGCCATGGGGGTTGTAGTGAGTGTGGATGTGGACATACGCACCATACAACACACACATAAACACTCAGGGTGCCAGTAATGACATGCATGGGTTCATAACTGCACGGGTGTGTGATGGTCAACAGGGCCAGCAGGCAATACAAGGGTAGGCGATGGGTATACCTTGGCATCAGGCCACATGACAATGGTCTGCATTGTGGCCCAGGGCTGTAGTTTCTGCATATTTGCTCACACAGGTGGGTATTGTATCCCCCATCAAGTCACCTTGGTGACTATTATGTGTGGCCAATGCTGTGCATCGCTTGTCATGTATGTGCTCCTCAGTCCATAACATGGACGGTGTCTAGGATGTGCACACCTCCCACATGCATGTGCAGTGACATGTGGAACAGTACCTGGGGTGTCTGACCCATGTTGTGAACACAGATTATCATCAGATGTGCCAGTCTTGCCCACCTGTGGCAGGAACTGGTAATAGGCAGCAGGTATACCCTGCACCTACATTGATAGCATGCTAACAGCATTTCCTGATGTCAGTGGCATCTGTCCATACAGGGCATGTTGTCAGGCATGGTATGTCCATTGTGGATCACATGTGAAGGCACCACACCACATATGCTGCAGGTTTCCATTGGGGAACATAGGGGAGGTGTACTGGCTGCATGTACGTGCATATTGGACAAATGGACAGGGGGACATGCCCTCTGTAGCCCACCGCTATCACTCCATAGTTACTATCAGTGGCCAATATGCAGTGTACTACCCACATATTGGCTGTTGCCTAGGCATGTGTGTGTGTATGAGACATGGGTTGAGAGTGTGCTCTGGGTAATACTGGGGATGCTAACTGTGGTTGCCTGGCCTTGATGTCACATGTATGGGTATGAGTTTGCACCCCAGCCTCCCAGCTATTTCACATCTGTTGTCCCTGTACGGTTGACATTGTGATATATAGTAGGGCCACAATATAAGAAATATGCAAAACCCGCTCCATATTGGCCACACACTAACAACCATCTCTACACAGGATATGGGTTACAAACACACACACACACACACACACACACACACACACACACACACACACACACACACACACACACATGCACCTGTCATGTCTGGGAGTAGAACCCCTACCTAACTAGTTTATTATACTACAAAATTATGCAGTTACAGTATGCACCATGGACATTACTGGAGTACTCCTTTCCCAAAGGTGTATTTCACAATGAATGACATCAACAGGATTACCAAAGTAGGGCATTTGAGATGTACTGCGGGTGACTAGCCTAATATGCATTGTTCCATGCACAGACATTGAAACACACACAAAACAACCAGAACTGCCATGGGTGGAGATGGAACCCTACCACAGTTCTAAATCACACTCCAACAGTACGCAGTTACCGGACGCGCTATAGAGATTACTGGGTTACAATCTTCCCAGAGGTGCATTTCTAGGCAGATGTCATCAGCAGCCTTGACAAAGTTAGGTATATGAATTGTAAGGAGTGTGAGTACCCTCCCAGAGGAGAGACAATATTGACATAGTAAGGAAAGCATACTGGCACAGTTGCTTATGGTTTAGAATTATTATTTGTTTTTGTTCTAGGATGAATATTCCCTGATGAGAGCTGCAGGTCTTTTAGTAGGGATACTCTTTTGCCCTCTTCAAAAGGAACCCTTGACGATTGGATAGGAGAATGGGAGATAGGAAATTCACCCCGGGGATCACATCAGTCGCCCTGCCAGACAGGTCCAGGGAAGTAAATATTGTTTGAAGAAATAGCCAGGGAATTGTTATGGCTAGGCTTGTATAGGCCCTAGGGCTGATGGCTTAGTACCAACCTATGAACCCTAAAAAGCATTGTTCACTACTCAGTCAGAGACAGACAGACATGCGCACACAGATTCACACACACACACACACACACACACACACACACACACACACACACACACACACACACACACACACACACACACACACACACAGTTGCCAAGTCTGGGGTTAGAACACCTACCTAACTACTTTACTACAATACAGCAGTATGCAGTTACAGGACACGCTATGGAGATTACTGGGCAACAACCTTCCCAGAGGTGTATTTCTAGGTGGGTGTCATCAGCAGCCTTGACAAAGTTGGGTAATGAATTGTAAGGAGTGTGAGTACTCTAAAAAGTATTGTTCTCAACTCATTCTGAGACACGCACACACAGATTCACACACACACACACACACACACACACACACACACACACACACACACACACACACACACACACGCAGTTGCCAAGACTGAGGTTAGAACACCTACCTAACTACTTTAGTACACTACAGCAGTACACAGTTACAGGACTCGCTACGCAGATTACTGGGCAACAACCTTCCCAGAGGTGTATTTCTAGGTGGGTGACATCAGCAGCCTTGACAAAGTTGGGTATATGAATTGTAAGGAGTGTAAGTACCCTAAAAAGCATTGCTCCCTACACAGTCAGAGACAGACAGACATGCACACAAACACACACACAGACACACACTCACACACTCAATTGCCAAGCCTGGGGTTAGAACGACTACCTAACTAGTTTATCACACTACAGCAGTACGCAGTTATGGGAAGTGCCACAAAGATTACTGGGCTACAGCTCTTGCAAAGGTATATGTCACATTGGATGACCTCAGCAGGCTTGTCATAGTAGGGCTATGGGGAGGGCGGTGTGTGCATGGGCCATATCCCATTCATCTAGGGGTTGATATCCCACATGCAGGCACACACGGGGTCATATGTCACAGGTACATGTATACAGCTACTAGATGACTATTTCCTTGTACAGTCATGTTGCACAGCTGGCACGTGCACCACATAGTCTGTAATGCTGACAAATACTGGTGACTATTATCAGCAGTGGGTGACATCTGCATCTCATGTGCTTGGGGCCCTTTGGTTGTGTGATGGGTGGGAGAGGCCTAGATGGCTCCTTGTCATGGTCACTCTCTTCCACACATCTATGTCCATCTACTTTTGGCTTATTATAGTGAGTTGTCCTTACATATATGTCTGTATTCCTATCCACTGTGTGTGCAAGGCAGGAGTGGTGCATACTGACATGTGTCTGCACTAAGTACTGCGACTGCCAGATATGTCTGGTCCACTGGTGTTTGCAGACATGGCCTTCATGTGTTTAAGCATGTGAGCATTCCCAGTATGACCTTTCAGTATGTTGTTGACTGCCATTGCCTTCCATTCTTTAAGTGTGTGAGCATGCCCAGTATGCCCTTCTGTATAGAATGTGTGGATCAATACCAGGTAGTTTGTACTCCAGTGCAGGCCTATGTGTTGTACACCTACAGGTAGCAAGGTGTTTATGCTGGGTATCCGTCAATCATTTGGCAATATGGGGAAAAACTGTGTAGGAGATAGTGTGTACTGTACGTGATTGTGTCTGTGCTGCTTCAGCTGCATGGTATCGCTGTTAGCAGAAATATTCAGACATGTGTACTATTATACACAGTGATGTTGTCTGTCTTCATGTACTTCCAGGTGGGCATTCTTGCTCACAGTGCTGTCTTGTGGGACAAGGGTGACTGCAGCTGTGTCTGGGATTGTGGGCAGACACCTATGTATTCATGGTACGTTATGCCATTCTGGAGGGGTAGCTGCAGACACTTGCTGCTGGGTCTGTGTATTTGGTTCAGCACCTTGGTAGAGCGCTGGTGGGGGATACCATACTTATACAACCATTGACAAGACAGTATGGTCTTATCTTGCTGTGGCAATGCCTCACAGCTGTACAGATTTGCTAGGGTTGCCCAGAGGCAGGGGCCATGGGTCAGAACATTAACCCTATTGTGGTGTACGGGCAAATGTGTAGGCACCCATTCATGTATTTGCAGCCAGAGATAGTATGGGCACACAGCTTGGTGTCAGACCTTGCACATTCCATGCTGGCCATGCTCCCATCTCCCCGTTATTGTAACCTCTTCCATACATTATGCAGACATTCACTGATACTTCCCCTAAGCGTATCACCCCATCACAGGTGTGTGTTAGTGGGGGGTCCACATTTAATGCAGTGGGTCAGGGTGGACATGTTGCTGAGGTTTGTCCACATGGCCTTGCATATGGCTTATGTGGAGTATGTTATGTTGTTTTGTAGGTGCCCATGACTTAACATTCATTGGCAGTATGAGTGAGACACAGGCATTTGGCAGAGGCCTGTGGGTCATTAGGTTGCTGCGGGGCACTTGTGGCTGGACATTGCATTCTGACAGACCTACAGTCACAGACCACCATACAGTATATTCCCCTGGGGTGACAGGGTAGGTGTGATGGGTGTTCATGCACATTCCTTCTATCAGTCTTGATCAGGTGGTGTGGATGCTGGCAGGGTGCTATGTACAGCTAGGGACACACCTGCATGGGACACCTGCACTGCATGCTGCAGTCTTCCACTATTGCCATGTACAGGAGGGGTCATACTGTACCCATTCCCCACAGTAGGGATATGGCCAGTGAGGTACCTGTGGGTGGTGTTTGCATGAGCTGTGTGCATGTGTGCTATGGACACTACTTGCATCTGGCACACAGATATGCATGGGCCATTCCAGGTATGTTGGCATGTACAGGTACACCAGCTCTTTCCCAGTACATCAGTCCTGCCTGCTTTGTGATCTGCAGTTGTTCGAGCGGGCATCACCGGTATCCCCTACTATGAAACCGGTTGCTGTGCTGCTTACCTGTATGTACAATTCCAAGGGTGTCTCCATTCCACAGTTATACAATGTCTACTGTATGTCTGGGGTACTTCCCCCTGTGTATTGCTTGTATATCTAGGCCAACAGCCATGCCATGTCAGTCTTTCAGATGGTGACACATATTACCACCATACATTTACAATGGCTTACTGCTGGCAGTTGGCATACTGGTGGGGATTAGCAGTACTGTGCTATGGGCACCAGGTCTTATCTCAATATGTATACATACTGTCCACTCTCACACAATATGAAACACACCCCATCCTAACACACACAGACCTGTATATTGTGCACATACTGCAACCTATCCTGCTACCTTGGCCACCTCTGGGCATCTATGCTCCACTCGTATTATACCTACACATGCATGTTACTACATTTCTACACTGGATTGAGGGGGGCAAACTGTTACTACATTTCTAGGCTGGAATGGGGGTGGGGCACACATGACTGTTTCTACATGTCTACATGGGAGTGGGGGGGCACACCTTACTGTCATTACATTGCTATGTAGGATGAGGGACACAAGTGACACATGCACACATTTGCTATGACTGTAGTGGTATGTCATGCACTCCATTTAATTCGGTATTGCTACCTATCATGCTGTCTAGAGCCACACCTGTGTACTACAGACCGTGGCTTTGGTGGCCCTACATATTATTGTCTGATGTCCTATCCTTCAGAACTGGCATCCCACTGCCTGCCCTGCTGTGGTCTGTCTGTGTAGGCCTGGGGGTGGGGTCAACCCAAGCCATCATTCTGGGGCCATGGCACAGGCCCTGTTTGGGTTTGTGTCCACCTGTCCTGCTGGCAGCAACTGTTGGGTATGTGAACTGCCCTGACTGGTCTGTGTGGGTCATATGGTCACACATTTAGCACAGCCCATTTCCTGCAGTGGTTTATGCCACCCTGTGTAGTACTGGCTACTGTGGTGACTACAATATGTGTTACACATGTCAGGGTGCCACTATGGGTGTCTACTGTCTGCTGTCATAACATTCAGCTGCCCAATTCCCTTGCATGCTCACATCCATATCATAGCTACAGGTGACCACACATTCTACTCCATTTGGCAATTGATGGGTTGATTGACTTACCTTGTGGGTGTGCCAGACTTGTGGCTGGTGCTGGAGGGCTGCCTATGTCAGATGCACATAGTACACTCCCTATACATGGTTGAGCACAGCTGGTGTAATGTTTGGCATCCCTTTTACTGTATGTGCGAGTTGGAGAGAGGTGTCATTCCCTGGGACCCTACTGTGTCAGTGCATGTGCTATGTGTTGCCTTTTTGCCAAGGCCAGGGCATACTGGGCACACCTTTTTCTGCCTACTGGGGCAGGCTCAGGTTCTCCCTCTTCTGGGTCACTCTGTGCCTGTGCAGACCTTGGCATTGGTGGGGGGCTGTGTGGCCCTGCCCCATGCTGTTCCTGCTGCACAGGATCATATTGTGTAGCATCGCACATACCATAACTATTTGGGTACATGTAGCTGATGAATACTGCAAGGCTCCACCGATGTGTCCAGACACCGGAACTGTGCCGCGAGCATCCCAAACGCACACTCTATTATACGTCTGGCCTGTGCGTGTGCCTCATTATGGCATTTTTGTCCAGGTGTGTGTGCATTTCTAATGGGTGTCATCAGCCACAGCTCCAGTGTGTACCCAGCATTCCCCACTAGGTGACCATAGGGGATGTCCCCACTGGCAAATATCTGGTACAGCTGCATCAGATGCCATATGTGGGAATCGTCATAGCTTCCAGGGCAGCCAGCACACACATTCATTATAATGCCCTGGGCCTCACATACAACCCGGCAGTTGATGGAGGGGATGCCCCTGCAGTTGATGTAGGCTCTACCCTACTCACTGGGTGGTGCTTTGATGCATATGTGCGTGCAGTCTATAGCACCCACTACCCCAGGGTATTCTGCTGTTTGGTGGAAGAGATGCATATTGCTGGTCAACACCTCATGGGTGTTGATGAAATATAAGTGCTCACTGGCATGTGCTGCCATGGCACCCAGGAACTGGTGGAATACTCTGGATGCTGATGCCTGTGAGATCCCCATGTTATCCTTAGTTGTGCTTTGGGAGGTACCTGTGGCTAGTATACCTAGACCTACACATACCTTGGTATCCACTGGGATGGGTTCCCTTCGTTTGGTTTGGTGTGTCAGGTGGGGCTGGCACAGCTCTAATACATGCTGTAGGAGGTCTCTTTCCACCCTATAGCGCTCCAGTATCTCCAGCTCATGTAGCCCCTGGTAGGTTACCCTGGGTCTGTACACTCTTCTCTGTCTCCTCACTGTGGGTTGTTCAGCAGCATGCACATCCTCACCACCCTCAGCCTCTTGCACGTGTTGTTCTATGTTGCCTGCAGCAGCCCTTCTCATTTTGTAGGTTTGTTTGTTAAAAATTCCTTGCTTGTATAAACCGGTGGTGTAGAGCGTGGGAAAAACAGTGAGGAAGGTGTTTGCTTAGCTTATAGTAGTGTTCTGGGCTGGGCTGGGCTGCTGCCTGTGTAATTGGCTGCTTCTGATACAGTTCAACTGCCAGTATGCTAGTTCTCCTTGATTACCTTCCTACTGCTAGTTTTCCTTCCCACTTCCCTTCTGTTTGGGCCAGGGGCAGCACTGCTCAGACAGAGTACTCTGATGTACACTGCTGCTGTTTCCTGGTTTAACTTCTTTTCTCTTACTGTACATCCCGGTGTGCAGCATGCACACCCACTTACACTTTGTAAAGAGAGCTGGGCAAGTTCAGACACACCCCCTAGGTTGGCTGTGCTAAGCTGGGAGCATACCCAAGCCACTGGACTCCAATCTGCATACAGTATGCCTGGCACACCCACCCATGATGTCACCTACCTCCTAGTCTTGCACTCAGCTATTCATACTCTTAAACTGTTGGGACCTGCCTCACATGCTGGGGAAAAAACAGGATTCACTATCCTTCCCCTCATTTGCATAGGCTTGCCTGCTAATGCATGGTTACATGTGTCACACTGTGCCTCCCCCATTAGCAACCGCTATTCACTGGCCAGGTTGTCTTTTGCCTGCTATTGACTTGCATGGTGGAATACTGATTTTAGTTAGGTTTATTTTCTTATTTCCCCACCAATCCCATGTGCGCGCTGCTGCCCTAGGCTTCAACAGCCGTGGTTGGCGGACATATAATAAAAGTTATATTTTGTACATTTTGCATTGTTTGCAATGCCTGTGGCCTTCTACGTGGCCATTGGCATGCTTCCTCGATGTTATGCAGCCTTTATTTGGGGCTGTCATGTCGCCGTTTTGGATTTTACAGTACCGTACTCGGTTACTAACTAAGTACATTTCTACATATTACGTTAGTCCTGCATGCCCTGATTCCTGCTTCCTAGATGACAGATTTACCTCATTTGCATGGTTTTCACCTGCAAATGGGGTGATTGGCCTACGGGGGCTGGGGATGTGCAGCACTATTGCTATGGTGCTTGAGCACGTCAGACGTGCACGTACGTGAATTGCTCGGCCGCCATATTGGCAAATTTTCATCTTACACTAATCATGCATGCCATACAAGCTTTTGAGAATCCAGGGGAGTGAGTATGAGATTAGTGAAAACTGTTACTTAACACAAATCCCAAATTATTATGAATTCTCTTTTGTGGTGCTCAATAAAGCAATGACTGTTTGGAGAACAGCTTTTCAGGTTTGAAATATCTGTGATTTTGTTCTTGTTATAATGTGAGAAAAAGGGATAAGTATTAGACTCTTCCCAGGATTCATCAAGCCCTGCATGACGTGCAGGAATAGTGCAGGAGCTGCTGCATGCAATATGTCCACCGAGCGATTTGGCTAATGGCTCCTGGGATGTGCATGAGCGCTCCTACACTCTTCCAGCATGGACACCACTGCCTTATGCTAATTACCTCATTTGCTGGTGAAAACCATGCAAACGAGGTGAATTAGCGATTCAGCAAGCAGGCAGGTGTCCATGCAGGAATAGCGTAACCTGCAGAAATGTATTCAGTTACTAGCTGAATACATTTCTGCAAATAAGAAAACGGAGGCATGGCAGCATCAAGTAAAGTATGCATTCCATTCATTAGGCACATCAGTGGCCAAATATATGGCTATTGGCATAAAAAATAGTTGCATTTTCTAAAATAAAAGGTTTTTTTTGCCAATCTCAGCTGTTTAAACATAGGGCAGTGGCACACATACAGGATTGTGCAGAAAATAAAAAAAGGCGGGGGGTCAATTTTGAGAGAAATCTGCATTTTGCCATTATAGTCAATGGCATGCAGAATGAAAACAATACTGGGGAATAGTGGTTGCTAAGGGGAAAGGCTCAGTGTAAGTGTCGTAACACAGGAGTAAGGCAGTGGTGTATGCAGCTGAGAGGGATTTATACTGAATCACAAATTTCTTCTAAGTGTCAGATTGCACCTAACCGTGTAGGTGCTCTAGCACCTCGGTGTAGACTGGAGGAGCAGCTAACATGAAAAGGGGGTGTGTCATGCTTGCTGCAAGCACATTGGAGCTCAGTGGCCCATATTTGCCCTTAGCTAAGCACAGCAAAGGCAGGGGTGTGTGTCTGAGGCTGTATTTTCCTATTCCGTGAAATGCAGAGCGTGTTCACGTCTAGGAAGGGCCAGTTCTGCTTAAAAGTGTTTACTTTAGCTAAACAGGTGTGCGTGAGTGCACCGGGCCTAAAACAAAAAAAAAAAACACAGGAGATAGCAGAACTGTTCACATTTGAGCCCCGGGGATGTGCGGCATGTATCAGGGTGTAAACAGGGAGGAAATGGGAAGGGGAACTGCAGAAGGAAGGCAATCAAGGAGAACAACCATAGCTGGCAGGTGGAATGTATCAGAATCAGCCAATTACACAGGTAGCAGTCCAGCACACTACTATAAACTACGCAAACACTGTTTCAGTCTGTTTTTTCCCACAAACTCTACACCACTGGTGTACACATTCAGGGGAATTTTAAACTGACAAATCTAACAAAACATGTTAGGGGCTACTGTTGCTGTGATCTATCAGTATGTGCTAGAGACTGAGGATGGTGAGGAGAAAAATGCTGAGAACCAACTTAGACCGAGGAGAAGGGGAAGAGTGTTCAGACCCAAGGTAGCCTACCAGGGGCTACAGGATCTGAAGATAGTAGAGGGTAGGGTAGACAGGGACATACTTCAGCAACTTGTTGAGGTGTGCCGGCCTCACCTCAGAACCAGGACCAACAGAGGAGAACCCATCCCAGTGGATACCAAGGTATGTGTAGCCTTAAGAATACTAGCTACAGGTACTTCCCAAAGACCAACTGGGGATATCATTGGGGGTCTTATAGGCATCTGCATCCAGGATACTCCACCAGTTCCTGGATGCCATGCGACAATATGCCGCTGAGCACATTCACTTCCCCTGCACCCGTGAGAGAGGGCCAGCAATATGTGACTCTTCCACCATGTAGCAGAATACCTGGAGGTACTGGGTGCCATAGACTGCACGCACATCCACATCAAAGCACCACCCGTTGACTGGGGTAGGGTCTACCTAAACCGCAAGGGGTTCCACTCCATCAACTGCCAGGTTGTGTGCAATGCCCAGGGCATTATCATGAATGTGTGTGCTGGCAGCCCTGGAAGCTATCATGACTCCCACATCTGGCATTCATCACAGCTGTACCAGGCGTTTGCCAGTGGGGACATCCCATATGGCCAGCTGGTGGGGATGCTGGCTGTGCACTGGAGCCGTAGATGATGACACCCATCAGAAATGCACACACACCCACACAAGAATGCCATAAAGAGGCACATGCACAAACCAGGATCATTATAGAGCATGTGTTTGGGATGCTCAAGTTAGAGTTCTGCTATCTTGACATATCTGGTGGAGCCTTGCAGTACTCTCCAGCCACATGTAAACACACGTTCATAGTATGTGCCATGCTACACATAATGATCCTGTGTAAATAGCTGCAGCAGGAACAAAATGGGGAAGGGCCACACAGCCCCCCACCATTGCCAAGGTCTCCACAGACAAAGAGAGACTCAGAGGAGGAACATCCTGAGCCTGCCCCAGTAGGCAGATGGAGGCATTCCCAGTATGCCCTGGGCATGGTAAAGAGGCAATGCATAGCACATACACTGACATGATACTCTAGGGCCCCAGGGACTGATCTCTCTCTCTCTCTTGGACTCGCACACACAGTAAAACAGATGCCAAACATCACACCATCTATACCTTACCATGTATAGACAGTGTATTGCATGCAACTGACATACTCAGCCCTCAAGCACCATCCTCACAACAGCCTCAGGCACAATGTAAGCCAGTCTCCTTAACAAAATAAATGAACGGAGTGGAATTTTCTGATAGCATATCTATGGTATTGATCAAGCATACAAGGGAATGGGGTGGCTAACTGGAATAGCAGCAGACAACTGACAGCTCTGTGGGCAGCAGGAAGTGTATCCCCAGTACTGGCCTACCCACACCATGCAGTACCACCTTAGTTGACAAATACCACTGCAGTACATGTGGTGAGCCAAATAATTGGGGGCAGGTCATAGGTCACATGCATGGATGTCAAAGTGGGGGTCCCATACCCACCACCAGCTACACCCAGCAGATCAGCTGTAGAAAACCATAAGAAATACCTGGCAAAGGCCCCCACATGGCGAAATCCATGAAATCCCCACCCACAGACTTTTACACAGTGATATCACAGCAGGTCTGGCAGTGGCAGTATGGCTATGAAAGGTAAGAAGTCTGAAACTACAAATGCCTATGCCAGAACAATCTGACCTGTGGTCAGTACTGTTATGCCTGTAGTCTGAAAGATAGGGTTACACTTATTGATACAATAACCTGTTGAAGTGCAAAGCTATTATGCTATTTGAAGTGCAAGACAGAAATAACTAGCAATATGTAAGGAAAAAACTAAAGGCAAACTTTCTGCCACCTGAAATACTTTACCTCATCTGTGCAATTATCAGCACCTTTGTGCAGTTAGTCCAGTAAGCTCTGTAGCACATGCGGTAACTGCGTAACACTATAGTACAAATGACTAGGCAGGCAGGGGTTCTAATCTCAATACTGGCATATGTGTGTGTATGTGTGTGTGTGTGTGTGAAAATCATATACTGTGTGCGTTATACCATTTTGAGTTGTGTACCACCCTTTAGACTTCCCCTCACCCCAATTTAGTAGTCCTATTGATGTTATTCACCTTAGAAGTTCCTTTGGACTAAGTGAAATTGTATAAGCTCAATGATGTGTCTGATAACTGCTTAACACTATAGTAGAAATAATTAGATAGACAGGAGTTCTAATCCCAGTACTGGCAAGTGTGTGTGTGTGTGTGTGTGTGTGTGTGTGTGTGTGTGTGTGTGTGTGTGTGTGTGTGTGTGTGTGTGTGTGTTAGTGTGAAAATCATATACTGTGTGGGTTATACCATTTTAAGTTGTGTATCACCCTTTACACCTCCCCTCACCCTACTTTAGTAGTCCTGTTGATGTCATTCACCTTAGAAGTACCTTTGGAATAGGTGAAATTGTATAAGCTCCATGGCATGTCTGATAACTGTGTTACACTACAGTAGAAATAACTAGATAGGCAGGAGTTCTAATCCCAGTACTGGCAACTGTTTGTGTGTGTGTGTGTGTGTGTGTGTGTGTGTGTGTGTGTGTGTGTGTGTGTGTGTGTGTGTGTGTGTGTGTGTGTGTGTGTATACCATATCCATTGGGGGTGGTGTTTTTAGGCAGGAGTTCTAATCCCAGTACTGGCAACTGTTTGCGTGTGTGTGTGTATGTGTGTGTGTGTGTGTGTGTGTGTGTGTGTGTGTGTGTGTGTGTGTGTGTGTGTGTGTGTGTGTGTGTGTGTGTGTGTGTGAGTGTGCATGTGTGTGTGTGTGTGTGTGTGTGTGTGTGTGTGTGTGTGTGTGTGTGTGTGTGTGTGTGTGTGTGTGTGTGTGTGTGTGTGTGTATGTGTGCATACCATATCCATTGGGGGGTGTTTTGCAGACGTTTCACACTCAGTACACATCCAAATGCCCACTGTACAGGGCCCACTGTTATCAACCACTGTAGTGGTAGCTGTGGACACTCTGCAGCCCTATAAGCGGTGTGCCATGTAACAGTACGGGCACAAAAACAAACTATGTGGGTCTTCTAATCCTGTGATACCATTCCACACTCAGGAATCATAGACAAACACAGCCATCTAGGCATCAACCCCTATGTCACTTGGGTTGCAAACTGGCTCATACATGAGACTTACAGTGTGAAGGTAGCAGACTCCATGTCAGACTACCAACCAGTCATGAGTGGAGTACCACAGGGTCTGGTCCTGGGTCCCCTCATGTTTGTCATGTATGCCTCTGACATCCAGAGCAATACAAAGGGACCCTGGCTGACAATGTTCACAGACAGTTGTAAGGTGGGTGCTATGTGTACATCCCCATATCATGTCGACATCCTGCATAAAGGCCCCACTGAGACATCCGACTGTTGTCAGAACACTGGCCTTAGGCTGAATGGAAAGAAATGTGTCACAATCCTGTGTGGAATCAATGTGTTTGCCATGAGTTAACACATTGCTGGTATTCCAGAGGACACAGAAGTCCTTATAAGAGGCCTAGGAACACAGGCGGCTGACAGTGACCTCTCTTATGGCCACCATATTGCTACTGTGGACAGAAATAACTTCTATGTGGCACATCTCATAAGTAAGGATGTGTCATCCAGTAAGGAAGAGGTCAATGTCTCCCTCTACTCTCTCCTCAGTAGGCCAACTAGCAGGTACAATGGCCCATTTGCCATGTAGCTCACTAGACACCTGCAACAACTTTGGAGGCTGCAAGTGTACCTCACAAATAGGACCATAGCCTGCAAACAATTGTCCTATATGGACAGACTCCAATACCTCCAAGTATTCTTGGCCACATCTTGGCTACTTACAGCCAATCCATGCTTGACTGACAATGCCATGTGTGGCTAGCTGTGTTAGGAATGCCATATCTAATGAAACTCTTATCTGTATGCAACACATGCCATGGATACCTCAACCTCATTACCACAATCAACAGAACATGCTGGAGGACAGGTACATAATCTAGCAAGTGAACATGTAATGCAATATGTCACATACATGTCAGAGCACCTCACTGGCCCTCTTCAAGAGAAATCTGGATGAATGGATGGGGAATTTAACTGTCACCGTGGCCATCACTAAAGTGTAAATGGTTGATAGACGCACTGGGAAAGAATGTCATGTTGCATGATGCCATGGTACTCCCATGGGCTAGACTTGTCATGGCTCCATGCCCAGTAGCCTGGTACACACCTATGAACACATGCTCCTTTGAATCTCAGTCCTGGCAAGTGTGTGTGTGTGTGTGTGTGTGTGTGTGTGTGTGTGTGTGTGTGTGTGTGTGTGTGTGTGTGTGTGTGTGTGAGTGAGGAATATATCCATTGGGTGGCCAAGTATTATAATTGTAGGCCATCATACTCTCAGCACACGTCCTATGTTCCACTGTACCAAGGCCGCTTTTTACATCACCCGTAGAGGTATCTGTACATCTGTACTTGGTAACAGTTGACCAGTCTTCCTTGCAACAGTGCTACAAATATGTCAATTTGTGAGGACATCTCTTGTGCACAGCCCTATTCAGGGCAACCCACATATTTTCTATTGGCTGTAGGTCTGGCCACTGGCTGGCACATTCCCAAACTGTAATTTTCATCTAGTGAGCCATTCCTTTGTTGATTTGGATGTATGCTTAGGGTCATTGTCATGTTGACGGATAAAATCTCTCAGTATCATCAACTTTCTAGCAGATGACTGAAGGTTTGGGGACAAAAATGGTTGGTATTTGGAACTGTTCATAATCCCCTCCATCTTGAGTAGAGGCCCAGTTCCAGCTTTTGAAATGTAACCCCACAGGATGATACTGCCACCACCATGCTTCACCAGGGGGATGATGTTCTTTTGGTGATGCAAAGTGATGTTTTGGGCCAAGCATACATCTTGGAATTGTGGGCCAAAGGTTCAACCTTGGTATAATCAGACCATGGCACATTGTCCATCATGCTTTTTGGAGACTTGATGTAGTGTTTGGCAATGTTTGTCCAGCCTGGATGTTTTCTGTGTAAGAAAAGGCTTCCATCTGACAACCCTACCTCATAGGGCAGACATATGGGGAGAATACATAAGATTGTTGTCACATGTGGTACACACCCAGTACTTGGCAGGCATTCCTACAACTCGTTCAGTGTTAATGTAGATCCCCTGACAGCCTCCATGGCCAGTTGTCATCTTGTCATGTCATCCATTTGGGATGGATGTCCAGCTATTTGCAGTGTCACTGTTGTCCCATATCTTCTCCACTGTCTGATGACTATCTGCACTGTATTCCATGGTATATCAATGTTGGGGACACTTTTTCTACTCTTCTTCTGACTGACACCTTTCCACAATGAGATCCCTTCAATGCTTTGTGAGCTCTCTGACAAACATGTCTTTTGCTGTAGTAGGTAACTGGATAAATGTCAAATAAATCCTACTAGGGCAGTTGAACATTATTTGGGGTTAATCAGAGTCTTGTTAATTGATGCCATGTGTGTAACCAAAAACAGAATGCTGTAATTACTGCAAAAGGTGTATCAACCAAGTAGTGGTTTATGTGTGTGCACATGTATGTAACCAGTTTATAGTACACTTTTTATGTTTGATATTGTCTCCCCTAACAGATTTGTTTGTCACTAGAATTGTACAGGTTATGGGTCACATTCAAGGTGGGACACGTTTTGAAAAGATTTTCTGTGGTCTCATTTTTGTATGGTAGGCATGGACAGAGGGTCATAACTCAGTTTCACACCTCCAATTATAACCTGATAATCATACCTATTCTACTACCCATGTCATTGTCATGGCAATGCAACAACCAGTACCTGAAAACATTTATGTCTGTTTGCACTGAAACTGATATTACACAAGTAGAACATGTACAACTTATTTGCATACATAGAGAAGTAGGCTATTATGTTAAGGTATCATTGTTAAAAGACTTGACAATGGTTTGCCTAACATAACACAACTCTATATATAAGTGGTTACAGATATCAGGCACACGTGCTTATACAGTTAAATGGTATGAACTCACTATATCACATGCATTTCACCACACTTCTGCAACAGTACTTTACTATGCACATGCTCTGTATAGGTCTCTTATATTTACAAGACAAAATGTGTATCATAGTTATATTCACAGGTAACATATGGATATGTACAACATCCCAATAGCTGGCCTAGCAGTGGCACAGTCAGTGGTGTTTGACAGACACCAGAGTAGTTGGCAACTGTCAGCTGTCCTTTCCTGGGTTGAGTTAGGGGCCTGAGCTGTGATCTATGTCACTGCAGACAGAGCCACATGGTATGGCCATTGGTGCTGTTCAGCAGTACATCAGTACAGCAAGTCTTGTTGAGACATATTCTTTCAAACTCCTATTTTCCATTATTACGGACCACCTACTGCATTCAATTACAAGCTTACTTGTTTCACATACCTTTATTTTTTAAGTGGATTTGGTGAAATACTTATTCTGTATTCAGTCCTTCTGTTTTTAATTGTATCACTGTCTATGACAGAGGGGGTTTGAACAGATGGCAGCTTGACTTTTGTAGGTAATGCTCATGACCATGTGATGGCCTGTGCAGCAATTGGTGTTCCCCAAATGCTAATTGCATGCAGAGCAGCTGTGTAGTTATTCCAATAGCCAATGTCATGGCAAAACACTCCTATAATTGAGTACTCCATGTGGGTGTTGGCCCTTTCCCTTACCTGTGAGGAAGACATCCTGGAGGTGTGTGAGGGAATATCTCTTACAACAAGACTTGTGGAGACAAGCCAACTAAATGGTGGAGAAGGTTCAAGACTTAGGGGCAGAATGTGAGCATTGCTGTTATATGGTTTGAATAGTGCTAGTTTAACAGGGTTTGTCTGAACATGCTACTTCTGCATGGGTTTCAGTGTGACAAAGTTGTGTATCTGCATAGTTCTCAACTGTAGGGCTATCCACATAATGGCCAGATGTTTGCCTGTTATGTTTGGTCTCTTCCCCAGACAGGTGTTGTCCTTGGAAAATCTGTAGCATACTCTGGTGATTGCAATCAGTAAATGTTAACATCCATTTGTGTTTCTGCCTTCATATTCCTCAGAAAAGATATGTTACAACAAACCCTGTAACACCAGCAACTTTCTCAGTGTATAACAGCAATATTTGAAGTATGGCCATGTGCCTTCTTGTTATCTGATATTTAACTGTTAGCCTAGAGGGATTCCTCTGTACTTTAAGTGCTAGCCACAAAGTTTGAGAAATCATTTTATGCTCAACTTCTGAAAGACTTGCTTGGCTATAATCACCTGCATTAGAAGCTGAAGTTAAGTACAAACTTGCAGTTTTAAAAGTACTGTTTTTCATTTGTTTCTGTACCAAATTGGGTGTTTCACTGAATAGTGTGCATGCTGTGTCTCTCTCTGCAGTTTGTTCCCACTTACCCTCCCTGTTCTTGTTTTGGTGTTAGTGTTGGTGGCTCTGGAATTGCTCGCCCCTCCTGTAAGTCTGTATTGAAACATTCCTCCTGAGTCCATCTCATTTGCTCACTTAACCGAATACAGTGAGATCATATTCTGAGTCTAGTGTTCACTCTACTTAATACAGAGAGAAGATTTGAGAAGGCCAACCCACTTAGGTTTTTCCTTCCTCTCTCCTTGCACTTTACTAACAAAAAAAATTGCACTTTATTCATCTGCTTTTACTGTATTTGTGTTTCCTCCTACTTTATTTTGCTTTTGCCTCTTCTTAAAAGTACTCAATTGTATTTATTCTGCTGCATTTATTACTGCTTGGTAGTAGCCTGATTAAATTGTAACTGTTATTCTAAATCTTTTGGTTTAAGCATTTGGACTTCATACCGGTTGTTTTACATTAAGAAGGTTTGTGGTCTGCACTATTGTGGCAGGACAGGTAGCTTACATCCTTCTAAGCTGGGAATTGCTGATTGAAGGCTCAGTGTCTGCTATTCTAAAAGTGTATTAGTTCTGATTTAAGCACATGGGCTTCAGGCCAGTTATTCTACATTAAGAAGGTTTGTAGTCTGCACTCTTGTGGGAGGAGAGGCTGGATTATGCCCTTCTGAGCTGGGAATTTCTGGTCACAGGCTTATTGTGCCTGCTTATTTGAACTGTTTCTTTCTGAAATTGGTGCGTCTAGTTGCTGTAGCATATGACCAAATTCAGGCCTGCTGAATCTAGCTTTGTTTGTATAACTTGAGCACTGATCCAAGCCATCTTTTTTGGAGAAAGTTCCCCTGCACCCTAGTAGCGGGAGTGTGCAGTTAGAACTTGTTTGATTGAAGACTGCTGGAACAGGGCTCAGTTTTGACCTTTTTTCTGGTTAATTGGGTAACTTGTTTAAATCAGTTTGTTTGTTTTCTATTGTTTTATATATATATATATATATATATATATATATATATATATATATACAAATTGCACTTTATTCATCTGCTTTTACTGTATTTGTGTTTCTTCCTACTTTATTACTAGGGGCATTGACTACAACTCTGAACTGAGATATATAACAATAAGCATCCTTTTCTGTGCATTTAAAGTGTTTTTTCTTTATTGTATCTGCTTTATTTTCTGAAAAAAAAAAAAAATATATATATATATATATATATATATATATATATACTTGTTTCCCGCCTTTCTAAGCTAGTACAGTCTATATATATATATATATATATATATATATATATATATATATATATATATATATATATATATATATATAGGTTCATAGGTGTGTGCTAGGCTAATGGGCCTGGAGCCTTTAGAAGCCTAGCCCATAGGATTACCCTGCCATTGTGCCACTTGACCTTAGCTGACAGTCCCTCTGTCGAGTAGAGTCACTGGAGTGATCCCCAGGGTGGATTTTCTATTTTCCATCCACTTATCAAGATTGCTCTTGAAGAGGACCAGTGAGGGGCTCTGCTTGACATGTATGGCAAGTGTATTCCATAGCATGGGCACTATCTGGGTTATGAACCTGTCCTTCCAGCACATTCTGTTGATTGTGGTAATGAGATTGAGGTCTGTGGAGTGTGTGGTGTGGAGGGATTGGAATTTCTCTAACTGTAGCATTTCTAACAGAGCTGGGTCAGACATAGCTTTGTTAGTCAATCAGAGATCACCTCTAAGTAGGCAATATGAGACGGAGAATAGTTGGAGTTTTTGGAGTCTGTCCATATAGGACAAGTGTTTAAGGCCTAGGATCCTGTTTGTGAGGTACTTTTGCATCCTCTCCAGTTGTTGCAGGTGTCTAGTGAGGTACATGCCAAATGGGGCATTGTACTTGACGATTGGCCTAATGAGGGAAATGTAGAGGGAGACAATGACCTCTTTCTTCCTGGATGCAAAAGCTTAGTAATTAGATGTGCCACATAGAAGGACTTTCTGACCACAGTGGTGATGTGGTGGTCAAGGGAGAGGTTGCTGTCAGCCTGTATTCCCAGATCTCTTATAACACCTTCTGTGTTCAGGAGACTACCACTGAGAAACAGGCTTCTTTCAAAGGGGATGATGACACATTTTTTGTCATTGAGCTTAAGGTCATGGTTCTGACACCAGTCATTGGATTCAGTGAGGCCTTTCTGTAGGATGTCAACACCACTTGTGGAGTTAATAATAGCACCCAACATGCATTCATCTGCAAACTTTGTCAGCCAGAGTCCCTTTGTGTTGCCCTGGACATCAGAGAAGTAGATACCAAACAGGAGAGGACACAGGAACAAATCCTGTGGGACTCCACACATGACTGGCTGGCAGTCTGGATTGGAGTTAGCTACTTTCACTCTGTGGGTTCTATCTGTGAGCCAGTTTGCAACCCACCTACTGATATAGGGCTTGATGCCTAGCTTAATGTGTTTTTCCATGATTGCTGAGTGGGAAATGGTATCAAAGGCATTGGCCAGATCCAGGTAGGCTGTATGAAACACCTTGCCTTCATCCACAGCTCTTTGTGACTGACTCAAAGAAGTTGACCAAATTGAGCAGGCATGACCTACACTTCACAAAGCCAAACTGTGTAGGATCCAGAGTCTGGAGATTTACTATATTCTTGTTTATTAGGTCCATGATACTGCGTTCCATAGCTTTGCATAACACACTCATCGGGCTAATGGGGAGATAGTTCACAGGGTCTGTAGTCACTTCTCCTTTGTAGGGAGGGATGATTGTAGCAGTGCATGATTTGGTAGGGACATGAGGCTGTGATTGAACAGGACACACAGGTGAGGTGCCAGATCACACTGTAGTTCATATAGAACACAGCCAGGGGTATTGTCAGGTCCCATAGATGCTGTATTCTTTGTCTTGGACAGTGCTGTTTTAACTTGTGCAGCAGTAATACTGGGTGCCTGGCAATCTAATGGTATTGTGATTGATCCTTCGGGGGAGGGGTAAAGTTGGCACTGAATCTGTCAGCCAGTATATTGGCAATATCTGTTGGCTCGGTATAGGAGGTACCATTGTGCAGTAGCTCACAGCAAATCTGGGTACTACCGAGGAGATTCTTTACATAACTATAGAAGGCCTTGTGGTTGTCTTTACTATCTGCTGCAATTCTGTTTTCATAGTTAGCTTTAGAGGATTTGATGAGGGACCTCAACTTTTTGTTGAGGTTGGTAAGGGAGTTTTTCCAGTCCTGGGACTTCACCTTATTCCACATCAGTTTCCTCCTTCTGTTGCAGAGTTTGTTTATGGCAGGGGACCACCAGAATGGCTTCCTTTTATTTTGGAGGGGAGCAACTTGGTTCATTGGGTATGGCAGAATCCATGCATTTGTGTACATGTTCATACATTACAATGGTGTATGATTCAGCGGTCATGCAACTATTCTCCATTTGCATGGGTGCTGTGATGTTAGCCAACTCTGTTTGTAGGAGACCAAAGTTACCTTTAGAAAGGTTTTTCATGGTGGTTACCTTTGCAGGGGGGATAGGATGGATGTGTGTTTCCAAGGTGATTAGTTTGTGGTCAGATCTAACTCGGGTAGAGTTAATTATTGGTGTAGAGCAACAGTTCCCCATATTAGTAATGACCAGGTCAGGGATGTTGCAACCTGTAGTGGGGGTACAAGCAGGCTGGTCCAAGCCATTGGAATTACTGAATTCCAGGAAACGTTGGGCAAGTGCATTGGTACATGAGTAGCTTTCCCAGTTAATGGAAGGGTAGTTGAAGTCAACCAGTATGACAGTGTTAGGTTGCACCCTAATATTCTCCACAGTGATTAAGAACATGGGAGTGTGAGTCTTGGGACATGTTTGGGAACCTATAGCAGTGGAATGAGTTATAGCCTGGTAGTGCAGGGGTGCTTTCTGTTGTCTTGAACCAGATCTCTGTTACAGCACAAATGTCAATGTTCTCCATTTTAAGGGATGCTTCAAGTGAGTGCATTTGCAGATTTAGACATAGTATTCAGCAGCATGATATCAGATTGCATTTGTTTATAGCTGTTATATATTTATGTCTACATATGTGTGTGTATATATATGTGTGTGTGTGTGTGTGTGTGTGTGTGTGTGTGTGTGTGTGTGTGTGTGTGTGTATATTTATTTACTTTTCTATATATATATATATGTATATATGCATGTATTTTAGATGTATATATATATATATATATATATATATATATATATGTGTGTGTTTAAAAGATTTTTTTCACATATATGCATCTCCATAGATATATACACATATATATAGAAAACTTGACTGATTCTACAGAATATTTCCCCTACTGTTGACTGACTCTGCTGACTGATATGTTTGAAGAAACATTGTTATTTTTAGTGCTCACATGACGTAGTGTTACATAACTCTAACTGTGGTGTAAAGGGCCCTGGTTTCACGTTTTGACAGGATTGATTTTTTTTTTGCAAAGCAGGACAGTGGCTGCTGGAGACAGTGGGATGAGGGGAATATTTAAAATAGATCCGTAGTTTGGGCACATTGGACCCCCCCATTGTGAGAGCCTTTGGACAGATTTGTTGCAGTAAGAGGCTGGGGGTATGGTTCTGAGGTACGACTCCACTACATGTTATGACTACATATATATGTATATATATATGTGTGTGTGTGTGTGTGTGTGTGTGTGTGTGTGTGTGTGTGTGTGTGTGTGTGTGTGTGTGTGTGTGTGTATATGTATGCATGTATGTATTTAATTATTTTTCTATATATGTCTATATGTATATATTTTATATGTATAGCTCTACATATATTATGCATTTAGTTTTCCATATATATATATATATATATATATATATATATATATATATATGCATCTCCATACATATATACATTTATACATATATATACAAAACCTGACTGATTTATGTATATAATGCTGAATGACTCTACTGAATGATATGTTTAAAAAAACATCAGTCATTTCCGCAGCTCAGATGGCTTAGTGGTAAGTTGCTGTTGCTATGGTGTACAGTGTCCTAGGTTCAAGACCTGCAAGGGCTGATTATTTTGTTGCTGGGCAGAACAGTGGCTGATGGAGACAGGGTGATTAAGGCAGTTTTAAGTGCGTTTGCATAATGGTAAGCAATGCCAACACATGGTTAAATGGGAAACTGGTTAATCTGTGTAGGCATCGCTTAGCATCATGCAAACTTGATTACTGACACCTACTGCTGCTTACTGCAGCTTACTCCTGCTTACCCCCATGCTAATTTCTTTAAAAGAAAAGAAAAAAGGGTAATAGGAAAGTGGTGAAAAAGGGGGCATGCACAGGGATAAACAATATGAAAGATAGCTAGGGATGTGCAGGACAGGTGTAGGGAAGGTCCATAGCTGTCCATTTCTGATACAGCAACAGCTGTGCATTTGTACAGAATTTGGAGGTGAATTTGGACACTCAAACCCCTGAGAGAGGGGTGAGGACAACAGTAATATTCTGTTAAGCCAATTAGACTGGATTACACATGTGCGAAACAGACAGCTATGTACGGGGTGACTTTTTTTGTGGGAACACAATGCCCTTTTTTTTTTTTTTTTTTTTTTTTTTAATAAGATGAGAGTGGGCTGTTGGAGAAGGATAGCAGGTATATTTGTGGAGGTAGGTTGGGTAGGAAGGCAGACAAGACAGCAGACAGGGGCAGTATATGACACATGTGGGGGGTAAACACCTTGGACGGAGAGGGTGGTTGGGAACCGGGCACCCACGAGCTCCCAAATGGATACAGTGGGACTAAGGTCCCCACCCATGGGCAGTCACCACTGCACCTTCATGGCCCCAAAGGTGGCTGTGCTGGAGGCTGAGCAGGAGGGGCAGACTGACCCTCAAGATGCAGCACGCAGCCCTTATGCTGGCATGGCAGATCTCCGAACTCCTTTCGAAGCTCGCTACTCACCAATCCCCAGACCTGACGACGGGTGACAGTGTCCTGTCCACTCCTGGGAGGGCCCATCCCCTGAGGTGGCTCCACTCGGTGGTGCATGACCAGTGGACGAGTAGGTCCCAGGATGGGTCTCAGATGTGCTGGGGCCTGGTGCTGCAGCCAGTTGATGCGGGACAGGTGGATCCGCTGGGATAGGCCTTCCCAGACGTGCTATGGTGTTGCAGTTTTATAACATATGTTGGTTAGTCATGAAAAACACATTCCAGGATTAGTTATAACAGCATGCATAGGTGTTGCCATTAACCCAAAACAACAGATTTGGAACAGTTGCATAGCAAACATAACACATGCATATATGGAATCACAGTGGGCATTATAATGGCATGCAGGTTACGTTGATAGCAACAGGCCACCAGTGATAGTATTTGAACTGGGTACATTAATAGTCAAATGTTTAAATATTTGTAGAACAATAGAACACATGTCCCAGCAGTAGGTTTGCTGAAAAACATACCCATTGATTTATGTGTTTAAATTATTGGTGCAGATAGGGTGGGGGAGAGAGAGAGATGTCAATTAACAACTGTATAGGCTTTGATTGCTCACAACTTTAATGATCATTGCTCCAATCATTACTCTCCTGGTATCACCTCATTTTACATCAACCTATGGCCTTGGGTTGGGCAGTGGTATGTTTGTACACAGTGTATAATTACAGCCTTCTTACAGCTAATTTATACCTTTTCTTACCTAGAAGACCTGTGGAGGAAGTTTCTGTTAATACTACCTGACTGTTTCTACTCAGGTTACATATGTGCACTCATACTGTGTGTGTGTGTGTGTGTGTGTGTGTGTGTGTGTGTGTGTGTGTGTGTGTGTGTGTGTGTGTGTGTGTGTGTGTGTGTGTGTGTGTGTGTGTGTGTGTGTGTGTGTGCAGGCTACTGCCATACTCTGCCTTGATTTCTATCCGTCACCCTGAGTGTGGGCAGCATTGATCACTAGCTGTGATAGTGTGACACTTGAGGGACATTGCTTGGTGAAGACCACTTGGTGTATGTACTTATCTTGCTGTCATTTGCAGCCTTGGGGTTCAACAGTGGGTGCTGTACACAGTGTATAAGTACAGCCTTCTTACAGTTAATTTATACATTTTCTTACCTAGCAGACCTGTGGAGGAAATTTCTGTTAAAACTACCTGACTGTTTCTACACATATTCACATATTCCTGGGGGAAAATATGCATACAGCTTACTACCACTCTCGGGATTCGAATGGTGACTGTGTGCATAAAATAAAACAACGTTTCTGTTTCATCAGAATAAGCTAATGAGAAACTACTGTCTCTTGTTTGACTGTTTTCTGCCTAAAACTCTCTTGGTTGTATAATCTGATATTGTAATTCTGACATTCATGCATGGCAGATAGTTCTTATACTGTGTATTTATACTTTGACATAGCACAGTCTGCAAAACACTGGTTAACACAACATTCCTATTCAGGTATCAGATCTTGGTGCATAGATCTTTTCATATAGTTAATCTCCTGTTTGTTAGTTCCACAATCTTTGTCAGATGAGCCTTGATTATTTAATGCTCTCAGAGCTATAGTTGCTGTGCAGAAACTGTACACATTTGATTCATAGCAACACATACCAAAGTAAACACAACCAGTCCGTGATTTTGACTTTTATTGACAGGTACTGACACTTTTATTGATATATACCCTGTACATCACTATTACTCTGCTAATGTCTCATTTATTCAGTACAA
Source organism: Protopterus annectens (assembly GCF_019279795.1). NCBI lineage: Eukaryota > Metazoa > Chordata > Ceratodontiformes > Protopteridae > Protopterus > Protopterus annectens. Next base: position 4,748,504 of record NC_056730.1, read on the forward strand.
ACCATACCCATTTTTAAATACTGACAGGTGACATTCTACTCCTTTCTATTTATTTGCCCTGAATACTTCAAGCTAGATTTGTACTCACCAGCCTTGAGACACAGCCTTAGTAGCCTGCTGGCATGAGTGTCCAAGTTCACGTCCCTCTCATCTGCAGCTGTACAGGAGAAAGAGAAACATTTATGCATACCTATCCATCACATATACAGGCTGGACTTTGGAAAACACTTATTGATACTGATACTTACACATGTCTGAAACATTTCCTGCCCAGGCATCTTGGATCCACTGGTCCAAGAGCTCCATCTTCCTACGCTTCAGGTCAGCAAAATGGTGCTGGACCTGCTCACCAGTCCAAGGGATGCCAGTGGCACTGGTGAGATTGCGTGCGAGATGGTCCCAGGCATCTGCTTTGTACTGGGAGCCCTGGTACTGGTCCTGCAGCAGTCTCCCTTCATAATTTTCTACTAGGAGTCCAACCATGACCCTGGACTCCTGAATGCCTTAGCACTGCGCCCGAAAGTGCACACCTTCACCAACACCAGCCATAGTGCCTGCAGTGGGGAGCTACAACTGGTTATAAGCTGTATTCCCACCTGCAAGGTTTAAATAGGGCTGATTTCCTGCCCTTTGCCATGATTGGATGATTTGGAATATGCTGAGCTAAGCTAAGCGATGGGCAAACCTGCTTAGCACAGATAAGCATTGCTTAAAGGGATAGATGCTAAGCACTGCTTACCAGTGTGCAAATCCACTTAGCTACACTAATTATTGCTAAGCATAGAAATATAAGCAAGGCTTTCTCAAGCTAAGCACTGCTGAGCACATTTTAGCATTGTTCAGCTTTCATTTTATGGACTATCATTATTATCATTATTATCATTATTATCATCATTATTATCATAGGTTCAAAGGTAGGTACTAGGCTATTGGCCCTGGGGCCTATATAAGCCTAGCCAAAAAGGTACCCTGGCTTTTGCCACCCAAGAAAATTATTTTCCTGTGCCCCTGTTGAGCAGAGTCACAGAGCTGATTCCCAGGGGGAATTTCCTATTTCCCATCCAATCATCAAGATTTTTCTTGAAGAGTGCTAATGAGGAGCTTTGTTTGATATAGATAGGTAGTCTGTTCCAGAGTATGGGAAGTCTCTGGGACAGGAATCTATCCCTCCAGCATGTTCTGTTTATTGTGGTGACAAGGTTTAGGTCCCTAGACCATGTAGCTTGGATGGATTGGGATTGCTTTAAGTGAAGCATGTCCAACAGCTCTGGGTTTGACATATCTTTGTATGTTAGGCAGAAATTGCCTCTGAGTAGTCGATATGAGATGGAGTAAAGCTGGAGTTTTTTGAGATGGTCTGCGTAGGGCATCTGATCGAGGCCAGTAATCCTCTTTTTGAGGTATTTCTGCAACCTTTCCAGTTGTAGACATCTTGTGAGGTGCATACCAAAAGGGGCGTTGTACTCTATAATGAGTCTAATGAATGATGAGTAGAAGGGAACAATGACCTCTTTTTTCCTGGATGAGAAACCATTAGTGATAACATATGCCATGTAGAAGAATTTCCTGACTACTGTGGCGATGTGATTATCAAACGAGAGACTACTGTCCACCTGTGTCCCAAGGTTTCTTATCACACTTTCAGTGTTAAGTAGACTACCACCTATGTGTTAGCTCATGGGTACAGAGTTTTTACCAAAGAAGATGACAATGCACTTTTTGGCATTGAGCTTGAGGCCATGGCTTTGACACCAGGCATCTGTCTCCTTGAGGCCCTTTTGCAGGATGTCTACATCATTAGGAGTTTCAGTTATGGCTCCTGGTTTGCAGTCATCTGTGAACTTCATTAGCCAAAGATCTTCTGTGTTAGCCTGTACTTCAGAAAAGTAGATACCGAACAGGAGAGTACCCAGGACTGAACCCTGTGGTACTCCACTTGTCAATGGTCTGAAGTCGGATTTGGAGTCTGCTACTTTCACAGTGTGGGTTCTGCCAGTGAGCCAGTTGGCAACCCATCTTGTGACATAGGGATTTATACCTAGTTTTATGAGTTTATCTATAATTCCATTGAATTTGGATGGTGTCAAAAGCCTTGGTGAGCTCTAGATAGGCTGTGTGAACCACCTTACCCTCATCTACGGCTTTGTTGACTGCTTCAAAAAAGTCTATCAGGTTTAGGAGACATGATCTGCCTTTTACAAACCCAAACTGGGTGGGGTCCAGAGTTTGGAGATTACCAGTGTCCTTCTGTATAAGATCCATGATGATACGTTCCATGGCCTTGTAGACCAGGCTCATTAGGCTAATGGGGCAGTAGTTCCCGGGGTCTGTGGTGGCTCCCCCCTTGTGGAGTGGGATAACCATCGCTGTGTGCCATTCAGTGGGTACAAAGCCTGAGGTGAGGCTATGATTGAACATGGTGCTTAGGTGGGATGCCAGTTCATTCTGCAGTTCATGTAGAACGCAGCCTGGGATGTTGTCTGTCCCATGGATGCTGTGTTCTTTGCTTTGGAGAGTGTGGTTTTGACCTGTGCAGCCATGATTACAGGAACTTTGTAATCTTCCAGTATAGAGATGGGGCCTTTAGGAGGTGAGAGGGTGGTAAAGTTAGCACTGAACCTATCTGCCAGGATGTTAGCAATATCAGTTGGTTCTGCATATTTAGTGCCATTGTGTTGTAACTCAGAGCAGATCTGAGTGTTGCCATTGAGATTCTTGACATAGCTACAGAATGCTTTGTGGTTGTCTTTAGAATCAGTGGTGATTTTGTTTTCATAACTAGCTTTGGAGGATTTTATGAGAGATCTCAGCTTCTTACTGAGGCTGACCAGGGAGTTCCTCCAATCATGGGATTTTACTCTTTTTTGCAACAGTTTCTTTTTTCTGTTGTAGAGTTTGTTTATGGCAGGGGACCACCAGATTGGCTTCCTTTTTTTGGAGGATAGCATCTTGGTTCTGTTAGGGATAGCACGATCCATGCACTCGTTTAAAGTGCATTTGTGTAGGATTCAGCAGCAGTACCTCTATTGTCCATCTGCATTAGTGTCTTGAAGTTTGCCACTTCTGTCTTAAGAAGTGTGAAGTTGGCTTTGGAGAAATTGTTTACGGTGGTTTCCCTAATGGGGGTGGGGGAGGGATGTTGATGTCTGGGGTGATTAGCTTGTGGTCGGATCTGACCAATAAGGAATTGACCTCTGGTGTGGAACACCAGTCGCTCATGTTGGTAATGACCCAGAGTAGGATATTGCTGCCGCTGGTGGGGGTGTGGATAAGTTGATCCAAGGCATTGGAGTTTATGAATTCCAGAAAATGTTGAGCAAAATAGTTGGTACATGAGTAGTTTTCCCATATAATGGTGGGGTAGTTGAAGTCACCCATTATTAGGGTGTTGGGTTGTAACCTAATATTTTCCAGTGTATCAAGAAATGAGGAGTGGAAATCCTGGGGCATGGTGGAGGATCTGTAGCAAGTTACAATTTGGATTGCAGTCTTGCCCAAAGTTAGTTAGACTTGGATAACCTTGGATGCATTATGCTGAGCAATTAGCCTGGAGGTGTGAATATCCTTAATGAATATGGACACGCCTCCGCCTTTAGTGTTTCGGTCCAGGTTAGGTGGCCGAAGGGTGTGGTATGAATTACAACCTGATAATTCAGGGGTGCTCTCTGGAGCCCTGAACCAGTCTCTGTCACTGCACAGATGTCGATGTTCTCCATTTTAAGGAGTGTCTCGAGTGAATGCATTTTGAGGTTTAGACTTCTTGCACTGAGTAGCATTACCCTCAGATTTTGCTTGCTTGTACCTGTTAAGGTGGTGAATTTGTCATTTGAACCTTGCCTAAAAAAGGCACTATAGGGGTGGCAAGAGCCTTAGCCAGTATCTGAAATCCCAAGGGTGACAGCTGCAGGCCATCTCTGGCAAAGCATTGTGGTCTGTCGATCATGTCATCCCAGGCAGACAGATACTGGATCCCCCTCATTTTATGTGCTTTCATTACATTACATTATTTTGTGGCTATACTGTATGGGACATTTGTGTTTACATGGGGGTTTCACATCTTTACTACACTGACACCTCACATTTGGACCTGCTACACAACCCTGGTTAAAAAATATATATTATTCACTACCTATTTCTAGAAAAATATACTTTTAGTGCTGTTTTCACAAATAAAAATGAATGACCTGCATTGGGGCTCGAACAGTGAATGACTGCATGCTAAGCAAGAGCTCTAACCAGTCTATTTCACTTTGGCTATTATTGCTGTATAGTTCTATTTAGCTCCTTCAAATGTTTAAGCTATGCTATGCATAGCTGCGTGATGCGCATACCCGCTCGCCTATGCTTAAACTTTATTGGGGATGGAAAAAAATAAACAAGTAACATTACTCTTATAAACTTAGAAAGCTGCTAGAATAAATCAATTTGTGTTAGCATACATTTTTTGAAGGATATCAGTTATGAAACTCAAACGCATGTCACTATTTAGTGACTCCAATCCTTAGATCATCCCATTGATTTGCCAGATGACGAAATTTTATGAGAGAAAGGCCAAACATACGAGGTTAAACTCTGGTCATTCTGTGGAAATCTGGGCAGTTGAGAGCTATGTTGTGGTGGGCGCTGGTTCTGTATTTTGTCCTCGGACACTGTTATCTTGTGATAACAGTGTCCATGGACACTGTTAGTTGCTTTAGCATTGCTGTACGGCAATTCTAGAGTGCAGAGTGTGTGTGTTTACTGTGAGAGCAATGCTCAGATATGCCCCATGCGCTCAACCATGGCTTGTGACCATGTAGATAATACAGCAGCATGCTATCATTAATATGCAAGGCGCACTGCTATTCTACATGGGCATGATCCGCTCCGTGCAGGAATGGCACCATTTCTGCACGGAGGTTAAAGAATCCAGGGGTCTCTTTACTTTTACTTTTAATTATACACATAGCCATATGTCTCAGTTCTTTGCTCAAGAATTCTGGATAAATCCAAAAATAACAGGGCAGGTGGACTTTTGGTATAGTGACACTAAGTTACGTGGCACTCTGGTGGCACTTTCCTGACTCGGTGAATAATATTGTTTTAAATACAGTCAGTTATACAAAAGTGTACATTCAGACTTCAAGAACCGCCCGAAATATCAACAAAAATACACTGGGAGGAGAAAAGCAACAAGAAGGGAGCAAAACAATAACAAAAATTATTCTTAACATCATAAGAGAATGAAAAAGTAGTCTCCCAGTGGAAAAATGGCCCAGCTCAATCAGGACACAATAACAATCCATGACAGCACTAGAAATCAAGATTAAATCCATAGTGAAATATTAAAGGTCAGTACTATGTCGCCTCACAGAAAGACGTTGTCCTGTTCGATTCTCAGCTAAAGTGTCTTCTGTGTGGAGACATGCGTGAATGGGTGTACCTTCGTTGAAGGTTGTGTGTCAGAGCTGGCAACTCGGTACGTAAAAATCTACTGCCAATCACTAGCGGACCGGAGTTCCGCTGTGGCGACCCCTAACCAGGAAAAGCCGAAAGACACAACAACAACTATATTAACAAACTATACTGACAATGCAGGTAAGAAAAATGGAGGAAATTGAAGATGAGGCCTCCTGACAAGTAGATGGACTGCATGAAAGACAAACCTGGCGGAAGGAAGATGAGGCCTCCTGACAAGTAGATGGACTGCATGAAAGACAAACCTGGCAGAAGGAAGATGAGGCCTCCTGACAAGTAGATGGACTGCATGAAAGACAAACCTGGCTGAAGGAAGATGAGGCCTCCTGACAAGTAGATGGACTGCATGAAAGACAAACCTGGTGGAAGGAAGATGAGGCCTCCTGACAAGTAGATGGACTGCATGAAAGACAAACCTGGCGGAAGGAAGATGAGGCCTCCTGACAAGTAGATGGACTGCATGAAAGACAAACCTGGCGGAAGGAAGATGAGGCCTCCTGACAAGTAGATGGACTGCATGAAAGACAAACCTGGCGGAAGGAAGATGAGGCCTCCTGACAAGTAGATGAACTGCATGAAAGACAAACATGGCGGAAGGAAGATGAGGCCTCCTGACAAGTAGATGGACAGGATGAAAGACAAAGCTGGGGAAAGGAGGAAAAAGAAAAGATGCTGGATACTGACTTGAAATATGAGGAATGGCAGCAAAAATGATCAGAGCTGAAAGACAGAGCAAGGCAAGAAAATGTCAACTTTATAGCCGTTACTGTACAGGTGGTAGAGGGGGACTCTGCTAGCTTTATGCAACATTGTCCTTGTGAATGGACAGGGATTCAGCAAGAATAAATACTGATTGATCGAGCACATAAGATTAATATCCACAGGACCTTTACTCATAAGTAGCGTCAACCAGTACTAGTGAAATGTCAAAATCTTGCCCCAAAGAACAGACTTTTATCTATCCTTTGGAAGAAAAGGGAGTATATATATATATATATATATATATATATATATAGGTAGGAGAGCCTACAGCTTATTTGAATAATTAATGGCTGTTCATCTCAAACATGCTCAATAAGAAATTAATTCATTCCAGGCATTAAACAGTGTTGGGAGATGAATTTCCATTTCAAATTTCTCTGTCCAGCAGTCCTTAAAATGTTCTACCTATGAAGGCTAAAAACATATTAGGATCATACGCAAGTTTTAGATAATTCATACAAGAGAAGAGCAGAGCTGGGAGCAAGAATAGTTCACAGGATGACCAGATACGGAGTGGAGCCAGACCAAAGGACATGAGTACCGCCCAAACGAAAGAACACCAATGAATCTATTTCCCACCTTTCAACAGTGAATGCAGGAGAAAACAAGGGAAATGTAAGCTTTTTCTAAAAGACTTGCAGATAGTATGAACAAGAAGTTAAATGAGATGATGCAAAAGAGTCATAACTAAATGGGAACATTAAGAGACTGTGATGATTAGCTGTGACCCTATGAATAGCCTTACTAAAAGATGTAAAATGTTCATTCCCATACAGTACTTCAGCAAATTTGGAACTGAACCAAATAGTGTCATATACTATCCACAACAGGCTAAGTAACCTATTTGTATATGCTATACTAGAACAGGATTAAAAGTTTTTTTTTTTTTTTTTTATTAAATGCTCACAACAGAAAATCTTTGCATGTACTAAAAGTAATTTTTTAAGCTGTGTTTGATGTTTAAGTACAGTTATAGGATGGTTCCTACTTTGATTTACAAAAAAATAGCTCTTGTACTCAACAAGATCAAAACATATGGCCTGATGTTACTGTGATACCAAAGAATACTATCTCTCAGAAGATGATCTTGGTACATAAAGCAGAAAACTACGTTTTGAACAACAGCTTGATCATAAAAATGGTGGTGCCAAACTCGGAATGGGCTGTTCTTTCATAATTGTTATAATAGTATAGGCCTGTTAAGAAGGGGGGGGGGTGATGTGCATAGCAACATTTACATGCAACTTCCAGACTTCTAAGAAGCATGCCTCTTGGTAGGTTTCAGACACTAATATGGTGGGTGGACTCTAAACAGCATATAATAGATGCTGGCATTTACATGGTGGAATCATGTGAACTGTCAAGCAGTAGGGTTACAGCAATGCAGGGGGGAGAGAATATGAGATAATAAAATGTTTAACATGATAGATCAACTTAGTATACGATGGTAGGCATTGTAAATAATTGCGAAGAAGAATCATAATGAAATGGTACATTTTGATGTTCACCTAATGATAAGGGAAAACGTTTGTCCATAGTACAGAGGTATGTGACATAGGTAAAAATGACTAAAACATAGAAATACAGCACTCAAATATAATTTTGTCAGGCAATGGAGCATAAAACATTGACAGAGCAAAGTGCAATAAGGGTAAAGTAAATAGAAGAAAAAAGAATTCTTTTATTGTACCCCAAATGTCAGAAACTGAAGCCAGTGTTGCAGGCACATGGAGTAAAAGTCAAATGAAGAAAGAGAAAGAGGAGATTAAATAATACTCCCTGCTGCTAAAACAGCTTTGGATCATGGGAATGAAACGGGCTTTTCTTTGTATGTAATTACGAGGTTCCGTTTAATGGGAGAGGGGAAACTCAGATGGATTTTTAGGCTTATGATGCACATCCAGAGTTTTGTGAAAAATTTAAAAATAATTCTGATAGCTATAGCAAATTCATCTGTCTTCAGGTAAGATTGCTAGAAAAATGCAAGAAAACAATGAATAGACTGGTTCCAAAATGTCAGGGGGTGAGGACCAAAGAATATATAAGTGGTGATGGGTATTCTTTCATGAATGTGAATGGGTTGCTGGATAACAGGAAGATGGAGAGAAAGTCTTGGCATATATTTTAAGGCAAACATTAACGTAGTTATACTAGAAGAGATGCAGATGAGTAAAGAACACCATGATTTAAAAAAGAAGGCAAGAATGGAGGACTTTTCTGATGGCCCCATCAAGGTGTTGTTTTTTTGCTTTGGAAATACTTGGACTATATTAATAATGGGGCATTGACCTGAACTGGCATGGAGGGTCCAACTTTACAGTGGATAGACTAAAATTAGAGATTAATTTATAAGCTAAGATATTGGCTATTGATTGTGGTTCAGTGTGGGTTGCACAATTTACACTGCATTCACAGAATCCTGGGGTATTGTTGCAGATTTTATATACACCACAAAGAAAAGCCTGGGTGTATATTATGTTATCAAAAAGTCATAATATTGAACGGCTTTTCATCGACCCATAAAAGTCGAACTCTCATAATAGTGAACACCCAAATGAGTGAATTAGTTCCCTGGGAAATAAACCACTTGGCCATCCTTGTGAGTTTGCCCTTTACCCCACTGTAGTGTGATCTCAGAGTTGGTATATTTAGTAAGGGGGGGGTGGCACAGCCCCCCACATTGCAGGGTGTGAGGGCTAAGCCCCCCACTTTATATTTAAAGTAGTGTGTAGTTCGTGGTAGGGCTAGCAATTTCTTTCCCATGGAAAGACTTTGCTCATTCGGATTTTAGCTATTATGAAAGTTCGACTTTTACAGGTCGATGAAAAGCCGTTCGATATTACAGCTTTTCGATAATGTAATATACACCCAAAAAGCCTCATGGTTGTCTTCAATGTTGGTGACCATAGTGTGTTCACAGTCAGCCTAGGTGCTTCTCATTGTGTTCTTGAGATCCTCACTAATTTGGATAAGTTTTGTTTTATTAACTGGGAGGAGATAATATTTATATACACCTAGGAGCTTATGTGTCTTGTAGCATAACATGTTAATTGAACTTATGATGTACTTATTGTTACATATCTTGATAGGGGTCAGTTTTCTCTATACACTGATTTAATAGGTCTTATAAATCTTTGGTTAGTGCACGGGTATCAATATTCAAGCTTTTGGGGTGATAGAACCATTTATGTTCTTCAAAACTGTTAATAAAATCTAATGTTTTGGCCTTGCTGAGTTCCCTAAATGTAGGTACATTTGTGGGACTAGGAAGGCTAGTCTTTAGGAAAAATGTGGGGCTTAAGTTGTGTGATTTAACCAGGAAAGGGAATACCTGT